>NW_028320714.1:0-188050 GCF_062004578.1 Staurois parvus
CAGCATCATGTGGTGGGAATGCTTTCTTCAGCAGGGACAGGGAAGCTGGTCAGAGTTGATAGGAAGATGGATGGAGCCAAATACAGGGCAATCTTAGAAGAAAACCTGTTAGTCTACAAAAGACTTGAGACCGGGGCGGAGGTTCCCCTTCCAGCAGGACAACAACCCGAAACATCCAGCCAGAGCTACAATGGAATGGTTCCGATCAAAGCATCTTCATGTGTTAGAATGGACCAGTCACAGTCCAGACCCAAATCCAATGGAGAATCTGTGGCCAGACCTGAAAATTGCTGTTCCCAGACGCTCTCCATCCAATCTGACAGCTTGAGGGATTCTACAAAGGAGAATGGGCAGAAATGTCCCTCTCTAGGTGTGCAAAGAGACATCCCCAAAAAGACTTGCAGCTGGAATGGCAGCCAAAGGGGGTCCTACAAAGTATTGACTCCGGGGGGCCGAATACAAATGTCACCACACTTTTCACAGATTTATTGGTCACAAATGTTGGAAACTATTTCTCATTTTCCTTCCACTTCACAATTATGAGCCCCTTTGTGTCGGTCCATCACATCCAATCCCGATAGATACATTGTAACATGACAACATGGGGGGGGGGGGAGGGGAATACATTGTAACATGACAACATGGGGGGGGGGGAGGGGAATACATTGTAACATGACAACATGGGGGGGTACATTGTAACATGACAACATGGGGGGGGGGGGAGGAATACATTGTAACATGACAACATGGGGGGGGGGTACATTGTAACATGACAACATGGGGGGGTACATTGTAACATGACAACATGGGGGGGTACATTGTAACATGACAACATGGGGGGGGGGGAATACATTGTAACATGACAACATGGGGGGGAGGGGGAATACATTGTAACATGACAACATGGGGGACATTTCAGGGGGGGAGGGGAATACATTGTAACATGACAACATGGGGGCATTTCGGGGGGGGGGGGGGGGGGAATACATTGTAAGATGACAACATGGAGGGGGATACATTGTAACATGACATCATGGGGGGGGATACATTGTAACATGACAACATGGGGGACATTTCAGGGGGGGAGGGGAATACATTGTAACATGACAACATGGGGGGGAGGGGGAATACATTGTAACATGACAACATGGGGGACATTTCAGGGGGGGAGGGGAATACATTGTAACATGACAACATGGGGGGGGAGGGGGAATACATTGTAACATGACAACATGGGGGACATTTCAGGGGGGGAGGGGAATACATTGTAACATGACAACATGGGGGCATTTCGGGGGGGGGAATACATTGTAAGATGACAACATGGGGGACATTTCGGGGGGGGGGGGGGAGGGGAATACATTGTAACATGACAACATGGAGGACATTTCAGGGGGGGATACATTGTAACATGACAACTTGGGGGACATTTCAGGGGGAGGGGGACTTTTTCGAGGCGCTATATCTGCTGCTGTCACATGGGGGGGAGGAGTCTGTTAGCTCCCCATGTAAGGCATTGATTCCTTTTACTCGATAATAACTGATTTAACGTTTGGCCAATCGATGATCTCAGTGTGTAGAGGAACCTTCTTAGACAAAGTTCCCCGCGCAGCGACAATGTTCATCTACATTACAGGTGTGATCTGGAAGCAGCGCGCACCTTTGGGTGCTTCTAGTTCAGTGACACCAATATCGCCAACGGCTCATGTGACCACCCTGAGAGCCAATGAGCACACACTATGCACACCAACTCCTCCAGCCTGTAGATGGCGCTGTTCCCTCCCTCAGTACAGGAGAAAGAAACACACTGAATACAATTACAGTCTAAAAAAAAAACAATGTATCTAAATCCTCCGACCCGGGAAATACAAAATGAGCCGATTCAGCGTCAGCTTTCATTGAAATTAAGAAAAATAAACGTTTTCTGAAAAGTGGACGATGTTTTCTATATGTACAAGAGAAGCGACGGCTGGGATCTGATTGGGCGGGAGATTTGTGGGACGGTTTGTGTTTTTTAAAAAAATGTATTTTCAATTGAATTTTTTTTAGAAATATTCTGATTTTGTAACATTTCCCTCTTGTCTTCCAGGATCGACCATTACCAGCAACGGCTGCAGGCTCTGTTCTTCAAGAAGAAATTTCCAGAGAGGCTGGCGGAGACCAAACCCAAGGTGGAAGGTGAGAGGGAAAAAGAGAACCTGTCACTACAACATGCAGAGCAAAAAAGTGGGATGCAGAACAATACTATAAGGGGTTCCCACCATCCCTGTGCTGAGTTCCCGGGTCTGTACACCCGCTGTGCCCATTATGAGGGGTTCCCACCATCCCTGTGCTGAGTTCCCGGGTCTGTACACCCGCTGTGCCCATTATGAGGGGTTCCCACCATCCCTGTGCTGAGTTCCCGGGTCTGTACACCCGCTGTGCACATTATGAGGGGTACCCACCATCCCTGTGCTGAGTTCCTGGGTCTGTACACCCGCTGTGCCCATTATGAGGGGTTCCCACCATTCCTGTGCTGAGTTCCCGGGTCTTTACACCCGCTTTGCTCATTATGAGGGGTTCCCACCTTTCCTGTGCTGAGTTCCCGGGTCTGTACAACCGCTATGCCCATTATGAGGGGCTCCCACCTTCCCTGTGCTGAGTTCCCGGGTCTGTACACCCACTGTGCACATTATGAGGGGTACCCACCATCCCTGTGCTGAGTTCCCGGGTCTGTACACCCGCTGTGCACATTATGAGGGGTACCCACCATCCCTGTGCTGAGTTCCCGGGTCTGTACACCTGCTGTGCCCATTATGAGGGGTTCCCACCATCCCTGTGCTGAGTTCCCGGGTCTGTACACCCGCTGTGCCCATTATGAGGGGCTCCCACCTTCCCTGTGCTGAGTTCCCAGGTCTGTACACCCGCTGTGCCCATTATGAGGGGTTTCCTCCATTCCGGCTTGATTTTGATTCATTTTATATTATGGAGAACCTAGAAAGAGGAGCCTGAACCCACAAATGTGGGGAACACCCAAAAGTCCCAGGTGTTGTAGGGCAGAGTCAGGAATGGCTGGAAGACCTCAATTTGAGTCCCCAAGATATATAACAAGACATGGGAACCTCAGCCTACCAGACTCCACCTACACTATATTGCCAAAAGTACTGTCCCCGCCCTCCCAATCATGTGATTCAGGTGCTCCAATCCCCTCCATGGACACAGGTGTATACAATCAAGCCCCTAGACATGCAGACGGCTTCTACAAACATTGGTGAAAGAATGGGTCGCTCTCAGGAGCTCAGTGACTCCAAGCGTGGTCCCGTGATAGGTGGCCACCTGGGCAATAAGTCCATCCGTGACATTTCCTGGCTACTAAATATTCCACGCTCAACTGTTAGTGGGATTATAACAAAGTGGAAGCCACTGGGAACAACAGCCACTCAGCCACCAAGTGGTAGGCCACGTCACATGACAGGGCGGGGTCAGCGCATGCTGAAGCGCACAGTGCGCAGAAGTCGCCAACTGTCTGCAGAGTCAATAGCTAAAGATCTCCAAACTTGGTGTGGCCTTCAGATGAGCCCAACAACAGTGTGTAGAGAGCTTCATGGAATGGGTTTCCATGGCCGAGCAGCTGCATCCAAGCCTTCCATCACCAAGTGCAATGCAAAGCGTCGGATGCTGTGGTGTAAAGCACGCCGCCACTGGACTCTAGAGCAGTGGAGACGTGTTCTCTGGAGTGACCAATCACACTTCTCTGTCTGGCAATCCGATGGACGTGTCTGGGTTTGGCAGTTGCCAGGAGAACGGTACTTGCCTGACTGCATTGTGCCAAGTGTAAAGTTTGGTGGAGGGGGGATTATGGTGTGGGGGTTGTTTTTCAGGGGTTGGGCTTGGCCTTCTAGTTCCAGTGAAGGGAACTCTTAAGGTGACATTTTGGACAATTTCATGCTCCCAACTTTGTGGGAGGAGTTTGGAGATGGCCCCTTCCTGTTCCAACATGACTGCCCACTAGTGCACAAAGCAAGGTCCATAAAGACATGGAGGAGCCAGTTTGGGGTGGAGGAACTTGACTGTCCTGCACAGAGTCCTGACCTCAACCCCATAGAACACCTTTGGGATGAATTAGAGCGGAGACTGCGAGCCAGGCCTCCTCCCCCGACATCAGTGCCTGACCTGACAAATGTGCTTCTGGAAGAATGGTCCAACCTTCCCATAGACACCCTCCTAAACCTTGTGGACGGTCTTCCCAGAAGAGTTGAAGCTGTTATAGCTGCAAAGAGCGGGGCCAACTCAATATTGAACCCTACGGACTAAGACTGGGGGGCAATTAAAGGTCATGTGGGTGGAAAGGGCGGGGCCAACTCAATATTGAACCCTATGGACTAAGACTGGGGGGGCCATTAAAGGTCATGTGTGTGGAAAGGGCGGGGCCAACTCAATATTGAACCCTATGGACTAAGACTGGGGGGGCCATTAAAGGTCATGTGTGTGGAAAGGGCGGAGCCAACTCAATATTGAACCCTATGGACTAAGACTGGGGGGGCCATTAAAGGTCATGTGTGTGGAAAGGGCGGAGCCAACTCAATATTGAACCCTATGGACTAAGACTGGGGGGCCATTAAAGGTCATGTGTGTGGAAAGGGGTGGGGCAATACTGCGGGCAATATAGTGTCTACTGCTATACCAACCTTCTTATCCTGATTTTTTATTTTTTTTTGTCTTCCAAGCTCTTCTCATGGCATGTAGGGAACTGACCCGGAGTAAACGGTTAAAGCAGCTCCTGGAGGTGGTCCTGGCGTTTGGGAACTACATGAACAAAGGACAGCGAGGAAATGCCTTTGGGTTCAAAGTTGCAAGCTTGAATAAAATCATTGACACCAAGTCCAGTATAGACAGGTGAGCAATTTTCTCCAATTGAATGGCGACTAGAGATGAGCGAGATTTGTCATTCATTTGTTTCCTTTATATCACATCAGAAGGATATTATGATCAGGCAGTACAGTCAGTAATTGTGCTAAATGTCAAAATAAGAGCAGTTAGCCACACAGACAGGCGATTTCCGCTCTGTCTGAGCTGACTGAATGCAAGAGAGATACTTTGTATCTCTCTATCCCTCGTCTGATCGATGTTTATAAACAATGTTACTTTGTATCTCTCTATCTCCCGTCTGATCGATGTTTATAAACAATGTTACTTTGTATCTCTCTATCCCTCGTCTGATCGATGTTTATAAACAATGTTACTTTGTATCTCTCTATCTCCCCTCTGATCGATGTTTATAAACAATGTTACTTTGTATCTCTATCTGCCATCTCATCAACATTTATAAACAATGTTACTTTGTATCTCTCTATTTCCCATCTGATCGATGTTTATAAACAATGTTACTTTGTATCTCTCTATTTCCCATCTGATCGATGTTTATAAACAATGTTACTTTGTATCTCTATCTGCCATCTGATCGATGTTTATAAACAATGTTACTTTGTATCTCTCTATCTCCTGTCTGAACAATGTTTATAAACAATGTTACTTTGTGTCTCTCCATCTCCCGTCTGATCGATGTTTATAAACAATGTTACTTTGTATCTCTCTATCTCCTGTCTGAACAATGTTTATAAACAATGTTACTTTGTATCTCTCCGTCTCCCGTCTGATCGATGTTTATAAACAATGTTACTTTGTATCTCTCCATCTCCCGTCTGATCGATGTTTATAAACAATGTTACTTTGTATCTCTCTATCTCCTGTCTGAACAATGTTTATAAACAATGTTACTTTGTGTCTCTCCATCTCCCGTCTGATCGATGTTTATAAACAATGTTACTTTGTATCTCTCTATCTCCTGTCTGAACAATGTTTATAAACAATGTTACTTTGTATCTCTCTATCTCCTGTCTGAACAATGTTTATAAACAATGTTACTTTGTATCTCTCCATCTCCCGTCTGATCGATGTTTATAAACAATGTTACTTTGTATCTCTCCATCTCCCGTCTGATCGATGTTTATAAACAATGTTACTTTGTATCTCTCCATCTCCCGTCTGATCGATGTTTATAAACAATGTTACTTTGTATCTCTCCATCTCCCGTCTGAACAGGAAACATTTTTGTGTTCTCTGTGTGATGTCCACTAATGATGTGACGTGGTCTCTCTTCCAGGAACATCACTCTCCTACATTACTTAATTATGATATTTGAACGGACGTATCCAGATATCCTCAACATCCAGAATGAGCTACAGCACCTCCCAGAGGCCGCCAAAGTCAAGTGCGTCACGCATCCGCTGTTATTCCCGCTTAGTGCTGTTTGTGTCTGACCTAACAAAAGCCAATACGCTCAATTCCCAAAGCTTTAGTCATGTGACTGTTATTTTCAGCTCTCATTGGCTTGAGCCTTCCCTATGCTCGGGTATTTGAGCTGTACGGGTGCAAGAGGTTTGTAAAATAATAATTAGTACATATCGGAACATGCCGAGCATATGAGAAAGATTACGTAAGCGGGGGTCAGCTTTTGTAGGAGAAGGATGGGGAGATCCAATTAGATCTTTTGGTTAAATGTTCCTCTTGACTTCTCTTGTAAAAGTCAAGCTTAGCCCCGCCCCTTACTTAGGCTGCAGGTCCATGTGATAACACTTTCAAATAGAGGCGCTCATTCTTCTATTATTGTAGTGTGATCCATACCATTAGTCAAGCAGGATTGGTTCGGTGGGGCTGCTTGTATGGTATATACCAGAACACCCTCACCATAAGAGGGGGGGTCCAGGAAAAGAGCAGCTAAGCAAGAAGCAGTAAGAGCACCACAACAATCAAAGGGGCTGGTTTGCGAAAGGCAAATGGGCTTTGCACTTTGCAAAGTGCAGTTTCTCTAGAGCAGGGGGTCTCCAAACTTTCCAAACAAAGGGCCAGTTTACTGTCCTCCAGACTTTAGGGGGGCCGGACTGTGGTCATTGAGAGTAGAAATTGCCCACATGGAAAAAAAAATATTTTAAATATATTTTAAAATATTATTTCCAAATATATCGACATATAATTGAAATACTATAATTTTGGTCGTATTCAATATATTTTATAATATGTTTCAGTGTATATATATCTCTATCTATACATCTCTCTCTCTATATATATATATATATACAGTCATGGCCGAAATTGTTGGCACCCTTGATATTTTTCCTGAAAATCAAGTATTTCACACAAAAAAGGTATTGCATTAACACATGTTTTGCTATACACATGTTTATTCCCTTTGTATGTATTGGAACAAATATAAAACAGAGGCAGAAAAGCAAATATGACATAATGTCACACAAAACCCCAAAAATGGGCTGGACAAAAGTATTGGCACCCTTAACTTAATATTTGGTTGCACACCCTTTGGAAAACATAACTGAAATCAGTCGCTTCCTATAACCATCAATAAGCTTCTGACACCTCTCACCCGGAATTTTGGACCACTCTTCCTTTGCAAACAGCTCCAGGTCTCTCTTATTGGAAGGACACCTTTTCCCAACAGCAATTTTAAGATCTCTCCACAGGTGTTCAATGGGATTTAGATCTGGGCTCATTGCTGGCCACTTCAGAACTCTCCAGCGCTTCTTTGCCATCCATTTCTGAGTGCTTTTTGACGTATGTTTGGGGTCATTGTCCTGCTGGAAGACCCAGGATCTTGGACGCAAACCCAGCTTTCTGACACTGGGCCCTACAGTGCGACCCAAAATCCTTTGGTAATCCTCAGATTTCATGATGCCTTGCACACAGTCAAGGCACCCAGTGCCAGAGGCAGCAAAACAACCCCAAAACATCATTGAACCTCCACCATATTTTACCGTAGGTACTGTGTTTTGTTCTTTGTAGGCCTCATTCCGTTTTCGGTAAACAGTAGAATGATGTGCTTTACTGAAAAGCTCTATCTTGGTCTCATCTGTCCACAAGACGTTTTCCCAGAAGGCTTTTGGCTTACTCAAGTACATTTTGGCAAACTGTAGTCTTGCTTTTTTATGTCTCTGTGTCAGCAGTGGGGTCCTCCTGGGTCTCCTGCCATAGCGTTTCATTTCATTTAAATGTCGACGGATAGTTCGCGCTGACACTGATGCTCCCTGAGCCTGCAGGACAGCTTGAATGTCTTTGGAACATGTTTGGGGCTGCTTATCCACCATCCGGACTATTCTGCGTTGCAATCTTTCATCAATTTTCCTCATCCGTCCACGACCAGGGAGATTAGCTACAGTGCCATGGGTTGCAAACTTCTTGATAATGTTGCGCACTGTGGACAAAGGCAAATCTAGTTCTCTGGAGATGGACTTGTAACCTTGAGATTGTTGATATTTTGCCACAATTTTGGTTCTCAGGTCCTCAGACAGTTCTCGTCTCCTCTTTCTGTTGTCCATGCTTAGTGTGGCACAGACAGACACACAATGCAAAGGTTAAGTGAACGTCTCTCCTTTTTATCTGCTTTCAGGTGTGATTTCTATATTGCCCACACCTGTTACTTGCCCCAGGTGAGTTTACAGGAGCATCACATGCTTGTAACATTCTTATTTATCCGCAGTTGTGAAAGGGTGCCAATACTTTTGTCCAGCCCATTTTTGGAGGTTTGTGTGACATTATGTCGAATTTGCTTTCTTTCCTCCCTTTTTTTGTTTTGTCCCAATACACACAAAGGGAATAAACATGTGTATAGCAAAACATGTGTTAATGCAATACGTTTCGTGAGAAATACATGATTTCCTGGAGAAATATCAAGGGTGCCAACAATTTCGGCCATGACTGTATACTGTATGTTGAATTGCATTTTGTATATTTTACAAAATATATGAAAAATAATTAAAAAAAATATGTATTTTTTAAATGTATTCTGATTTTTTTTTAACATATAAAAAAGTCATTTTAACATATATTTTTACATATATTTGTAAATGCATTCCAAAAATGTAGATTAAATGTATTTTTTAAAATATTGTTCTTATAATTTGTAATAAAAACACATTTTAACTTACAGTCTGTGTGTATATACACATATATATATATATATATATATATATATATATATACTGTAAGTTGAAATGCTTTTTTATTACAAAATATATGTAAAATGACTTTTTTTATATGTTAAAAAAAATCAGAAGAATATATTTGAAAATTATATATTTTTGAAAATATTTTTCATATACTTTGTAATATATAAAAAATAAATTTCAACGTACAGTGTCTGTGTGTGTGTATATATATATATATATATATATATATATATATATATATATATATATATTACAGTTTTTTTTTTTTATATACTAGCAGTCAGACATCACTAACCGGATCAATCTCTGTTTTTGGTGGAAATGATATTTCTACATGGCAAATAATTTCCTAGCCGGTGTAGTAGAGTCATAGAAATCCAACAGACCCGACAGTCATGACATGCATGCTGCTGATTCTGTGTCATTGAATCACTCATTGAGGGGCGTGTTCAAAATAATAGCCGTGTGGAGTTCTATTAGTGACGTCATTCATTCTTTGATAAACAGGCGGCAATTATTGCCCTTATTTAAGGAAGGAAGGCAGCAAATGTTGGACATGCTGGTTACAGTGCATTTCTCTCTGAAATCCTGAGGAAAATGGGTCGTTCCAGACATTGTTCAGAAGAACAGCGTACCTTGATTAAAAAGTTGATTGGAGAGGGGAAAACATATAAAGAAGTGCAGAAAATGATCGGCTGCTCAGCTAAAATGATGGCAAATGCTTTAAAATGGCAACCAAAACCTGAAAGACGAGGAAGAAAGCGAAAAACTACCATTGGAATGGATAGAAGAATAGCCAAAATGGGGCGGACTCAGCCAACAATCAGCTCCAGGAAGATGAAAGAAGGTGTGACGTTCCCTGTGAGGACTCAGCCAACAATCAGCTCCAGGAAGATGAAAGAAGGTGTGACGTTCCCTGTGAGGACTGTTACAATTAGAAGACGCCGATGTGAAGCCAAGCTATCTGCAAGAAGTCCCCGCAAAGTCCCTCTGTTGGGAAAAAGACATGTGCTGAAGATGTTACAATCTGCCAAAGAGCACATTGACCGGCCTAAAGAGAAATGGCGCAACATTTTGTGGACTGATGAAAGTAAGATTGTTCTTTTTGGGTCTAGTGGGCGGAGACAGTTTGTCAGACGACCCCCAAACACTGAATTCAAGCCACAGTACACTGTGAAGACTGTGAAGCATGGTGGTGCAAGCATCATGATATGGGGATGTTTCTCATACTACGGTGTTGGGCCTATTTATCGCATACCAGGGATCATGGATCAGTTTGAAGACATCAGAATACTTGAAGAGGTCACGCTGCCTTATGCTGAAGAGGAAATGCCCTTGAAATGGGTGTTCCAACAAGACAACCACCCCAAACACACCAGTAAACGTGCAACATCTTGGTTCCAGACCAACAAGATGGACGTTATGGAGTGGCCAGCCCAATCCCCGGATCTTCATCCAATAGAAAACTTGTGGGGTGACATCAAAAATGCCGTTTCTGAGGCCAAACCAAGAAATAGAGAAGAACTGTGGAATGTGGTCCAATCATCCTGGGCTGGAATACCTGATCACAGGGGCCAGAAGTTGGGGGACTCCATGCAACACAGATGTACAGCAGTTCTCAGAAACAGTGCGACTACAACCAAATATTCATGAAGTCATTCAAAGGAAAGCAAAATCTTCAAACATTTCTCAGTTTATATAGTGAATGTTTGAGTTTGTAAAGAAGAATACAAAAACTGAGATTTTTTTGAACCGTCTAATATTCACTTTTCTTCCATTTCTTTAGAGGAACAACACAAATTTGATGTATTTTTCTTCATGTTGTGATTTGGAATAGAATGTGTCGTGTTCCCAATGCATTTGTGTGGATGGAAAGAAAAGGATTAGAAGGATTTTCAGCTTTATTCACTTTTTTCAACACACGGCTATTATTTTGAACACAACTGTATATATATATATTTATTGAAATATGTTGAATACGGCCAGAATTGTAGTATTTCAAGTATATGTCAATATATTTGGGAAGAATATTTTAAAAATATATTTAAAATATATTTTTCTTCCATGTGTGTGTCGTGGTGTCAATAGGAGTAAACAGTGCAGCTTTGGCATTAGAGGGAGGAAAACTGCACCATCTTTGATGTCAGTGGGAGAAATACTGCACAGGGATTATGCCCCATTGTTGGCAGCAGTGGGAGGAAGAGTGCCCAAGGGGCCTGATAAAGGCAAGCAAAGGGCCACATCTGGCCCCCGGGGCCGCAGTTTGGAGACCACTGCTCCAGAGCTTAGTAAATGAGCAGAAGCTCCGCTGACTTCCATCGTCCAATCATGTGCAAGCAAACATTTTTTTTTTTTAAATTTTCCTTGCATTTGATTGGGTATTCTTTGCAAAATGACGCTTCTCCTCATTTACTGAGCTCTGGAGACGCTGTGTTCTCAGAGTGGAACAGCAAAATGGACACAATTCTAACCCATGAATTCTGGTCCTTTAATATGAGCCGGAAAGATGGAAACTCTCTACCTTTTGTCTGCTGATTCCCTGTGTGCCGTGTCCTAAGAACCAGATCCTGGCACTCGGCTGCTGCGTTCCTCATAAGTCCCTCATTAGTCCCTCATACAGCAAGATATGGGACTTCAGATAATAATTCTGATCAGGGATCTCTGTCTGTCTGCAGCTTGATGGAGTTGGAGAAGGAAGTTCACAACATAAAGAATGGACTGAGGGCTGTAGAGGCCGTGAGTATTCACTTCCCTCTGTAAGGGGATCCACATTGTATTGTATGGGGGGCTGTTGGTATAAGTATGTTATTGATATGTTATTGTATGGGCATCCTATTGTGTGGCTTAGTTGTTGTAGGGACATCTAATTGGCTGGCTATGTGATTGTATGGGCGTCTTATTGTCTGGGTATATTATTGTATGGGCGTTGAATTGTAGGGGTTTGTTATTATATTGGCATCTAATTGTATAGATATCGTATTTTATGGGCGTATGGGCGTGTCATTGTACAGGTATGTGATTGTATGGGCGTGTCATTGTACAGGTATGTGATTGTATGGGCGTGTCATTGTACAGGTATGTGATTGTATGGGCGTGTCATTGTACAGGTATGTGATTGTATGGGCGTGTCATTGTACAGGTATGTGATTGTATGGGCGTGTCATTGTACAGGTATGTGATTGTATGGGCGTGTCATTGTACAGGTATGTGATTGTATGGGCGTGTCATTGTACAGGTATGTGATTGTATGGGTGTGTAATTGTACAGGTATGTGATTGTATGGGCGTGTCATTGCACAGGTATGTGATTGTATGGGCGTGTCATTGTACAGGTATGTGATTGTATGGGCGTGTCATTGTACAGGTATGTGATTGTATGGGCGTGTCATTGTACAGGTATGTGATTGTATGGGCGTGTCATTGTACAGGTATGTGATTGTATGGGCGCGTCATTGTACAGGTATGTGATTGTATGGGCGTGTCATTGTACAGGTATGTGATTGTATGGGCGCGTCATTGTACAGGTATATGATTGTATGGGCGTGTCATTGTACAGGTATGTGATTGTATGGGCGTGTCATTGTACAGGTATGTGATTGTATGGGCGTGTCATTGTACAGGTATGTGATTGTATGGGCGTGTCATTGTACAGGTATGTGATTGTATGGGCGTGTCATTGTACAGGTATGTGATTGTATGGGCGTGTCATTGTACAGGTATGTGATTGTATGGGCGTGTCATTGTACAGGTATGTGATTGTATGGGCGTGTCATTGTACAGGTATGTGATTGTGTGGGCGTGTCATTGTACAGGTATGTGATTGTGTGGGCGTGTCATTGTACAGGTATGTGATTGTATGGGCGTGTCATTGTACAGGTATGTGATTGTACAGGTATGTGATTGTATGGGCGCGTCATTGTACAGGTATGTGATTGTACAGGTATGTGATTGTATGGGCGCGTCATTGTACAGGTATGTGATTGTACAGGTATGTGATTGTATGAGCGTGTCATTGTACAGGTATGTGATTGTATGGGCGTGTCATTGTACAGGTATGTGATTGTATGGGCGTGTCATTGTACAGGTATGTGATTGTATGGGCGTGTCATTGTACAGGTATGTGATTGTATGGGCGTGTCATTGTACAGGTATGTGATTGTATGGGCGTGTCATTGTACAGGTATGTGATTGTATGGGCGTGTCATTGTACAGGTATGTGATTGTATGGGCGTGTCATTGTACAGGTATGTGATTGTATGGGCGTGTCATTGTACAGGTATGTGATTGTATGGGCGTGTCATTGTACAGGTATGTGATTGTATGGGCGTGTCATTGTACAGGTATGTGATTGTATGGGCGTCTTCCATTTCCATCCTTGATCCTTTTTATCTACTTGGACCCTCATACTTGTGTACCCCTCATAGACCAGAGCAATGTTTTTCATTTTTCTCAATAGACAGATTTGTTTCCCATCAATACTTTTGTTGTTACTTAAAGTGTAACTCCCCCCCAACCACCGCGGACTATTCTGACTCCTTACGCTGCTAGCCTTAGTAAATAGATATGAAGTAGTTGTTTACCTATGTCCCGGTTTCCATGCCTACGCAAATGATGTCATACATCTCAGAAGTCTTCAGGAGGGGAGGAGGGGTTTTCTCAGCTAAGCACACCTTCCTGCCTGCATGCCTGAAACTAAGGGCAGATGGATTCCAGGAAGTAATTGCTACATGAATCTGCCCTTACTCAAGATGGCCACAGCCAGAGATGCTAGGAGGATGATTTCCCAGCAAAATAAAACATGGAGACATGGATGGATTGGGAGGGGGGTGGAGGGGTTGCTCTTAATAGTAAATATTAATTAAATGGCGCTTTTGGTTTGAGGTGCTAAGATGTGGTGTAGTTGAGCTTTAAAGAGGAGCCTCGGTTTGTTTTTTCTTTTCTTAAATACTGCGGACTTTTAGAATTTAGGTACGAACCGGTGGCCGGGGCCCTGTGCTGTCTTCCCAATGTTGGTGCGTCTTACCGCAGAGGGTTCCCAGCGTCGCCATCTTGGATATGGGAGCCACCTGTGGCTTTTTATTTCATCCCTCGGAATACAGTGTTGGGTATACAGGGTTAATATCAAAAAGTTGGCCAGGATGCTGGGAATCTGTAATTAGCAACAGCATGATCCCCTGTATCTGACCTCAGCTCTTGTGGAATGGAGACCTCAGGCAACCTTCTTAGGGTGCCCCCCCCCACATCTTCTCACCCTTGGGCACCATAGAAGCCTTTTGGGCTGCTATGGCCATACTTACACCTTTGTTAAGCGGGACAAAAAGGCAAACCGTTATGGAACAAGCAAAGAAATGATCAGCTTAGAGTAACCTCCAAATTCTTCCCTTCTAGACCAGTGGTCTCCAAACTACGCCCAAGGGGCCAGACGGGGCCCTTTACTTGCCTTTATCCAGCCTTTGAGGCAATATTCCTCCCAATGACACCAACAATGAGGCACTATTCCTCCCATTGTTACAAACAACGAGGCAAAATTCCTCCCAATGACACCAACAATGAGGCACTATTCCTCCCATTGGTACAAACAACGAGGCAAAATTCCTCCCAATGACACCAACAATGAGGCACTATTCCTCCCATTGGTACAAACAACGAGGCAAAATTCATCCCACTGACACCAAGGATCGGGTACTGTTCCTTCCACTGACACCAACAATGGGACACTATTATCTCTACTGACACCAACGATGCAGCACAATTCCTTCCACTGACACCAACGATGCAGCACTATTCCTCCCACTGACACCAACGATGGGGCACTATTCCTCCCACTGACACCAATGATGGGGCACTTCCTCCCACTGACACCAATGATGGGGCACTATTCTTCCCACTGATACCAATGATGGGGCACTATTCCTCCCACTGACACCAATGATGGGGCACTATTCCTCCCACTGACACCAATAATGGGGCACTATTCCTCCCACTGACACCAATAATGGAGCACTATTCCTCCCACTGACACCAACGATGGGGCACTATTTCTACCACTGACGCCAAGAATGGGGTATTATTCCTCCCTCTAATTTCAATGATGGGGAACTATTCGTCCCACTTATACCAATGATAGGGCACTATTTGTCCCACTGTCACCAAGAATGAGGTATTATTAGTCCCACTGACACCACCAATGGGGCACTATTCCTCTCACTGGCACCAACAATGGGACACTCTTCCTTTCACTGGCACCAACAATGGGTCACTATTCCTCCCACTGACACCAATGATGGGGCACTATTCCTTCCACTGACACCAATGATGGGGCACGATTCCTCCCACTAATACCAATGATGGGACACTATTCCTTCCACTGGCACCAACAATAGGACACTACTCCTTCCACTGACACCAATGATGGGGCACCATTCCTCCCACTGACACCAATGATGGGACACTATTCCTTCCACTGACACCAATGATGGGACACTATTCCTCTCACTGACACCAATGATGGGGCACTATTCCTCCCACTGACACCAATGATGGGACACTATTCCTTCCACTGACACCAACAATGGGACACTATTCCTCTCACTGACACCAATGATGGGGCACTATTCCTTCCACTGGCACCAACAATAGGACACTACTCCTTCCACTGACACCAATGATGGGGCACCATTCCTCCCACTGACACCAATGATGGCACACTATTCCTTCCACTGACACCAATGATGGGACACTATTCCTTCTACAAATACCAATGATGGGGCACTATTCCTCCCACTGATACCAATGTTGGGGCACTATTCCTCCCACTGACACCAATGATGGGGCACTATTCCTCCCACTGACACCAATGATGGGGCACTATTCCTCCCACTGACGCCAACGATGGGGCACTATTCCTCCCACTGACACCAATGATGGGGCACTATTCCTCCCACTGACGCCAATGATGGGGCACTATTCCTCCCACTGACACCAATGATGGGGCACTATTCCTCCCACTGACACCAATGATGGGGCACTATTCCTCCCACTGACGCCAACGATGGGGCACTATTCCTCCCACTGACACCAATGATGGGGCACTATTCCTCCCACTGACGCCAACGATGGGGCACTATTCCTCCCACTGACACCAACGATCGGGCACTATTCCTCCCACTGACACCAACGATCGGGCACTCTTTTCTACCAGTGGACACAGTCCAGCCCCCCTAAAGTCTGAAAGACCGTAAACTGGCCCTTTGTTTAGAAAGTTTAGAGACCCTGATCTGGAAGACATTCTAGACATTCCCATATAATGTTCCATCAATTGTCTGTATTTTCGCAGAAGTTGAGTTCTAGTTTTGGTCCCTTTTATCCTTTATAAACACTTTAAACAAAACGTTTGGACATAATTCAGTTGTGGTTAGACCAATCAGGATGGGGAGAGGAGGAATAGCGTGGTACACGAGCCGAGATGTGACTTACAGTTGCAAGAAAAAGTATGTGAACCCCTTGGGATTACGTGGAGTTTTGCATGAATTGGGCATAAAATGTGCTCTGAACGTCATCTAAGTCACAACAATAGAAGAACACAGTCTGCTGAACATAATACTACACAAACATTAGATGTTGCCATGGTTTAATTGCACATAACATGTAAACATTCACAGTGCAGGGAGGAAAAAGTATGTGAACCTTTGGACTTAATAACTGGTTGACCCTCCTTTGGCAGCAATAACCTCAACCAAACGTTTCCTGTAGTTGCAGATCAGACCTGCACAACGATCTGGAGTCATTTTGGACCACTCCTCTTCACAAAACTGTTTCAGTGTAGCAATATTCTTGGGATGTCTGGTGTGAATCGCTCTCTTAAGGTCATGCCACAGCATTTCAATGGGGTTGAGGTCAGGACTCTGACTGGGCCACTCCAGAAGGCGTATTCTGTGCTGTTGCAGCCATTGTTTTGTTGAATGACTTGTATGCTTTGGGTCATTGTCCTGTTGCATCACCTATCCTCTGCGGGGCTTCAGTTGGCGGACAGATGGTCGTACGTTTTCCTGCAAAATGTCTTGATAAACTCTGGAATTCATTTTCCCATCAATGACAACAATCTGTCCAGGCCCTGAGGCAGCAAAGCAGCCCCAAACCATGATGCTCCCTCCGCCATGTTTCACAGTGGGGATGAGGTTTTGATGTTGGTGTGCTGTGCCTTTTTTTCTCCACACATAGTGTTGTGTGTTCTTCCCAAACAACTCAATCTTGGTGTCATCTGTCCACAGTATATTCTGCCAGTAGTGCTGTGGAACATCCAGGTGCTCTTTTGCAAACTTCAAACGTGCTGCAATCTTCTTTTTGGCCAGCAATGGCTTCCTCCATGGTGTCCTCCCATGTACTCCATTCTTGTTTAATGTTTTCCTTATTGTAGATGTGTCAACAAAAATGTTAGCATGTGCCAGACATTTCTGTAGGTCTTTAGCTGACACTCTGGGATTCTTCTTTACCTCATGCAGCATTCTGCGCTGTGCTCTTGCAGTCATTTTTACAGGACGACCACGCCTAGGGAGAGTAGCAACAGTGCTAAACTTTCTCCATTTGTAGACAGTCTGTCTTACCGTGGACACATGAACATCAAGGCTCAAGGAGATACTTTTGTAACCCTTTCCAGCTTCATGCAAGTCAACAATTCTTGATCGTAGGTCTTCTGAGAGCTCTTTTCTGCGAGGCGTGGTTCACATCAGACAGTGCTTCTTGAAACCAGTAAACCCAAAAGAGGTGTCAGCAACACATCCAATATCATCACACTGATTGGAGTCAAGGTTGGCTCACTCTTGGCTCCAATTAGCTCTGGGAGAAGTCATTAAGCTCGGGCCTCACATACTTTTTCCTCCCTGCACTGTGAATGTTTACATGTTATGTGCAATTAAACCATGTCAACATCTAATGTTTGTGTAGTATTATGTTCAGCAGACCGTGTTCTTCTATTGTTGTGACTTAGATGACGTTCAGAGCACATTTTATGCCCAATTCATGCAAAACTCCACGTAATCCCAAGGGGTTCACATACTTTTTCTTGCAACTGTAGAAGGTCTCCAGCTGGTTAATAAGATGGGAGATGACTATAGAGAATAGTATTGTCCTCGCTGTTGGGCCAGAACTTTGCAGTCATAGCTGGAATTGTGGAAGTTCTTGTGGTGGGATTCGGTGGGATTTGACAGGAATGTTATTAACCAACCTCCGTGACAACAAAAGCCTGAAACAATACTCCGTGTTTAGGAGAAGGCTTTCTGAGGAAATGTAAGTGACACCAAAGATAAGTAAAAAAAAAAAAAATCTAAATTCCTAGAATAACCAACTGTTGCCAAAAAAATCAACCATTTCAGGAAGAGTATATTTCAAGCCACAGTTCCCCCTCCTTCCTTACATGTCATAGCTCTCCGCTTCTGGGAGTGTCTAATAATTATCCATGCTGGCCCAGCTCCTTCACCCCTCCTCTCACCCTTAACCTTTTATATTGAAGCCAAGGGAGCAAAGAGTAATACAACAGAGTGTGACTTGAGTGACAGCTCTGAGTTTCGGACATCATATTCAAGAAAAGATTTTAAAGATAACAAAAATGCATAGATATGATGTTGAATATTCTGGTGACAGGTCTCTTTAATGGTCAATGCTGACGGCCATGTATAACATTTGGTCTCCAAATTGCGGCCCAGAGGCCTGGTGAGGCCAACACTAGGGAATAATCCCCCCCCCCCCCCACTGACACCAATGAAAGAGCACAATTCCTCCCAATGACCTCAGTGATGGGGCACGATTCCTCCCACTGACACCAATGGTGGGGCACTATTCCTCCCACTGATACCAATGATGGGACACTATTCCTTCCACTGACACCAATAATGGGGCACTATTCCTTCCACTGACACCAATGATGGGGCACTATTCCTCCCACTGACACCAATGATGGGGCACTATTCCTCCCACTGATACCAATGATGGGGCACTATTCCTCCCACTGATACCAATGATGGGGCACTATTCCTCCCACTGACACCAATGATGGGGCATTATTCCTCCCACTGATACCAATGATGGGACACTATTCCTCCCACTGACACCAATGATGGGGCACTATTCCTCCCACTGATCTCAATGATGGGGCACTATTCCTCCCACTGATACCAATGATGGAGCACTATTCCTCCCACTGACACCAATGATGGGGCAGCATTCCTCCCACTGATCTCAATGATGGGGCACTATTCCTCCCACTGATCTCAATGATGGGGCACTATTCCTGCCACTGATACCAATGATGGGGCAGCATTCCTCCCACTGACACCAATGATGGGGCACTATTCCTCCCACTGATCTCAATGATGGGGCACTATTCCTCCCACTGATCTCAATGATGGGGCACTATTCCTCCCACTGACACCAATGATGGGGCACTATTCCTCCCACTGACACCAATGATGGGGCACTATTCCTCCCACTGATACCAATGATGGGGCACTATTCCTCCCACTGATACCAATGATGGGGCACTATTCCTCCCACTGATCTCAATGATGGGGCACTATTCCTCCCACTGATACCAATGATGGGACACTATTCCTCCCACTGACACCAATGATGGGGCAGCATTCCTCCCACTGATCTCAATGATGGGGCACTATTCCTCTCACTGATCTCAATGATGGGGCACTATTCCTCCTACTGATATCAATGATGGGACACTATTCCTCCCACTGACACCAATGATGGGGCAGCATTCCTCCCACTGACACCAATGATGGGGCACTATTCCTCCCACTGATCTCAATGATGGGGCACTCTTCCTCCCACTGACACCAATGATGGGGCACTATTCCTCCCACTGACACCAATGATGGGGCACTATTCCTCCCACTGATACCAATGATGTGGCACTATTCCTCCCACTCATACCAGTTATGGGGCACTAATCTTCCAACTGACACCAAAGATGAGGCACAATTCCCCCCCACTGACACCAACAATAGGGCATTGTTTTTTCCCACTTATGTTTGGATCTTTTCTACTCCCAATGGCCACAGTCCAGCCCCCCATAAAGTCTGAATGACTGTAGACTGGTCCTTTTTGTTTTGTTTAGAAAATTTGGAGACCCCCGATGTAAACCTTCTGCAATAAAGAATTGTAAAACCGATAAAATTATATCTTGTCTTCCACCTCCCCTCTGTTCCAGCATTGCAGCCTCCACCAGACTCTTCATTATTCGACACTTCTGGGAGTGTCAGATGAATGTATTCCCCGCCCCAGACTATGGTTCCATCCTCTGACCTCTAAATCACTGCTGAGTCCTGTAGCAATGTAGGGGTTGCAGTTTGGAACAACAAGGTGGAGAACACGAGCATCAAACACTCCTGGAATTTTTAATACATTTGGGTTTGATAGAAGATGCAGCACTGGAATGGGGAGCAGTACGGAACTATGGGATGCCGGAAAGGCGTATAACACTTCTTCCCCTCTGATCTCAGGTGTCCACCAACATAGCTGGGAATAATGCAGTGAGATCACACGGTTCATCCAAAAGAAAGAATTTAGGGCAAGTAGAGCTTTATTGTTCTAGACAGGCGAATATAAAGTTCCACCTTGAACCTCTGATGCATTTCATACATTTCACCCAAAACTGAGCTGATTCTCAGAGACTCCCTGAAATTAAGCCCAGATATGGATAAAAATGAAGACAACCACGACCACCGTCTCCTTTGCTGACGCATTTCACCAAAAACTGGGCTTAATCATATAGAGTGTCTCTCCACTTCAGCCCAGAGGAAGAAGTTCCAGTCATGGCTCCATTTTCTTCCATATCTGTTTTTAACGTCAAGCTCCGTTTTGGATGAGTGCAGGTCCCAGGTGTGGTTCAATTTCCCCCAAATATGGAATTAATTGTAGAGACTGTCTACAATCAAGCCCAGTTTTGGGTGAAACATGTCAGAGGAGGAGATCCTAGGGATGGGCTAAATATTTACCCAAAATTGTAGGGACTTATTACGATCAAGCCCAGTTTTTGGTGAGAAGTGTCAGTGGAGGAGGTCCCAGGTGGAACTTCATGGAACTTCATTTTCACCCAAAGCTGGGCTTAACTGTAAGGTAGCCTTTCTCAACATTTTCAGCAAGGAACCCTTGAAATAACTTTCCGGTCTCAGGGAACCCCTGATAAAAATGACTATATCTACATCTCATGATACATTGGTGTGATGATCAGTCGGAAGAATGTTCCTTACACTTGTTGTCATTGGGATGAATTACCCCCTTACAGATACAGTAGCTAAAAATATCATTGGTGTCGTTAGGAACTCAACTGAGAGGCAGAAACTGCTCATTGCTCAAGGAACCCCTTGCAACCTCTGGAGGAACCCTAGGGTTCCATGATACCCTGGTTGAGAAACAGTGCTGTAGAGACTGTCTACGATCAATCTCATTTATGGGTGAAATACATCAGAGGAGGAGGAGGAGGTCATCATCTTAGGCGAGGACTTCATTTTTACCCAAATTCAAGTTTAATCATGGAGACTCACTACAGTAAGGCCCAGTTTTGAGTGAAATACACCATCATCAGAGGAGGTCTAGGTGAGGGCTTCATTTTTACCCAAATCTGGGCTTAATCATAGATACTTTCTACAATTAACCCCAGTTTTGGTTGAAAGGAATCAGAGAAAGAGGTCTCAGTGAGGCTTGATGTTTGTCTGTCTAGAACAGCAATGGGCAAACTACGGCCCGGCGGACCTTTTAATCCGGCCCGCGGAGCGTGATAAAAAAAAAAACAGCCAGGGCAGGCAAACATTGGCTGTCAGGATATGTGTAGGCGGGGCAGCGTGACGAACGTGGGGGGAGCTAGGCTCCTCTCACAGTCCGCCCTGAAGACCGGAACGGCGCGGGAACACGGCGAGAGGAACGCGCGGAGCAAAGGTAAGTAAATTGACACAGGGGGGACTTGGCTTACTACTTGGGGGGGGAATAGTACTATGGGGGATGAAATACTATATGAGGGAGGAATTAATATGGGGGATGAATTAATATGGGGAATGAATTACTATAGGGGGGATGAATTACTATAGGGGGGGTGAATTACTATATGGGGGATGAATTACTATGGGGGATGAATTACTATATGGGGGATGAATTACTATGGGGGATGAATTACTATGGGGGATGAATTACTATATGGGGGATGAATTACTATATGGGGGATGAATTACTATGGGGGATGAATTACTATATGGGGGATTAATTACTATGGGGGGATGAATTACTATAGGGGGGATGAATTACTATATGGGGGATGAATTACTATAGGGGGGTGAATTACTATATGGGGGATGAATTACTATATGGGGGATGAATTACTATATGGGGGATGAATTACTATATGGGGGATTAATTACTATGGGGGGATGAATTACTATATGGGGGATGAATTACTATATGGGGGATTAATTACTATGGGGGGATGAATTACTATAGGGGGGATGAATTACTATATGGGGGATGAATTACTATATGGGGGATGAATTACTATATGGTGGATGAATTACTATATGGGGGATTAATTACTTTGCTTGCTATGGGGGAATATTACTATACTTACTATGGATGGCATGGTAGTGGCTGGGCCGGCCAGCAGCTAGTGGGGGGCATAAAAGTTTTGTAAAATAACTCTTTTTATGCTTTTCTACCTTAAATTAATCTAAACATTTAATGTTACAAATTTTAATTTAATTTATATTAATTCACACATACACATCATTCATCTACTCTTGGTCCGGCCCCCGGGTCCAATATATGAACCCATTGCGGCCCTCAAGTCAAAAAGTTTGCCCACCCCTGGTCTAGAAGAAGGTTTTAATGGTGTGCATCTGGCTTTCTTTCTATGGGATCTCCTGAAAGTTTAGGGTACAGGATACGTCTGTGCTTGGCTTTTGGATGTGGCTGGCCCAATGTGATGGGCTTGGGAGATTACACTCACCAGAGGCTGAGTCAGCCCATCCGACATCCATAACTAGAATATCACTTTTGGGTGGGCTTCGCCTTTAAAGCAATCACTAGAACAGTAATGGGCATGACAACCACAGAAATAAACAGGGACTTCCAGTACAGTTTTCATGCTCTGGAGAGGTGCGTTGCAGTTCTGGAAAGCAGAGACGTGTGTGCGGTCCGGAGAACTTTTCCTTTCTCGTGTTTTGATTCTCTTGTAGAAATGATCTTCTCAGGCCCCAAGGAATTGGAAGGTGGAGGAAGAGAAGTCTCACTGCCCCAATTCCTACTGAATGACCAGTATTGTAAACCTGAAACTGGGAGAATTCAGTTACTGTTCTTGGCGTCCAGGGAATGGCGTATTAGACTTTGCCGCAATTATCACAGTAAAGCAGTGAAACGGAAGCGCTGACCTCCCCTGTTAATTGAATTATAATGGCCGGTTAAAACTCGCGCTCATCAGACAGAGAGAAGAATGCCTTCATTCTGAGCCGCGAATGCGCGCTGAGCGAGAACCAGATCAATTAATGAGCCCCTGGGGGGGGGGGGGGGTGGCCTGCAGCACGAAAGAACCGCAAACATCCAGAACAAATCTAAGCGGTATTAGGCCCACCTAGTCTGCCAGTGGTGTGTGTACGTCTTTCATTCACGGCGACCCCGCACCACCTTCCAAATGAGTTTCACTTTCCTGTAATACAAGGAGACCATTGTCCTCTGTGCAGGCAACCCGTCCGTTCCATTACTGGGAAACCGCAATTTATTTTACTCCACGGAAGAAAGAATACGAAATATCTTCTATCGTATTATTCTGAGTCCTTCCCAAACCAAAGCCGGGACCCATTTATAGAGGAACCGAGGTCTTTCCTATGTATTTTCAGATATACAGGTGGAAGTGAAATGCTTAAAAGTATATTTTATATTCAATGCATGTTTCCATTTACAGTACATAGCAGAGCTTTAAATAAATATATAAATGTGGCGCACCCCCTAAGGAGCCCCCGGTGTAAAGGGGTCCTCTAACACTAGTACAAAAAATTGCCACTGCCCCAGTCTATAACTGGCCTTCACGGCAAGGAACACATGGACGGGCGACGCAGGTCAAACCACAAAAGACAGAATTTCCCGGCTCAACTTGCCAACCAGCCTGCAAACAAACCGAATTAACCTGTCTAGCAGTGTGAGTTAAAAACGGGTTTAGTTAGCACACATTTGCAAATACATGCGTAAGCTACAGAGCCTCATCATGGCACCCCGATATTCTGTACTCCTAACTCTACAAATTTTGAGAGCCCCCATAGTAGAGACACATGTATTTAATGGATAGACCAAGGGCAGATGGACCTGAGGGAGCCCACCCCTTCGTAAAGGTACAGGAGCGCACTGGACACCCAGCATGTAGCACAATGGCAGCCAGGGTGTCCAGTGCGCCTCCTCACCAACACTAGTCTTCTAACACTAGTCTTGACTGTGTTGATACCTCTACCACCCTGACACACCAAGTTAAATTATTTGATCCCCTATCATTCAGCAGGATTTCTGGTTCCCAGGTGTCTTTCATACAGGTAACAAGCTGAGATTAGAAGCAGTCTCTTAAAGGGAGTGCTGCTAATCTCATTGTGTTACCTGTATAAAAGACACCTGTCCACAGGAGCCATCAAACCATCAGATTCCAAACTCTCCACCATGGCAAAGACCAAAGAGCTGTCCAAGGATGTCAGGGACAAGATGGTAGACCTACACAAGGCTGGACTGGGCTACCAAACTATGGCCAAGCAGCTTGGTGAGAAGGTGACAACAGTTGGTGCAATCATTCACAAATGGAAGAAACACAAAACAAGTGTCAGTCTCCCTAGGTCTGGTGCACCATGCAAGATCTCACCTCGTGGAGTGTCAATGATCATGAGATCAGTGAGGAATCATTCCAGAACTACACGTGAGGATCTTGTCAATGATCTCCAGGCAGCTGGGACCACAGTCACCAAGAAAACAATTGGTAACACACTACGCCGACAAGGACTGAAATCCTGCAGTGCCCGCAAGGTCCCTCTGCTCAAGAAAGCACATGTCCAGGCCCGTCTGAAGTCTGCCACTGAACATCTGAATGATGCCGAGGAGGACTGGTGGGAAGTGTTGTGGTCAGAGGAGACCAAAATCCAGGTCTTTGGCATCAACTCAACTCGCCATGTTTGGAGAAGGAATGGATGGGTGTTCCAGCATGACAATGACCCAAAACACACGGCCAAGGCAACAAAGGAGCGGCTCAAGAAGAAGCACATTAAGGTCCAGGAGTGGCCTAGCCAGTCTTCAGACCTTAATCCAATTGAAAATCTGTGGAGGGAGCTGAAAGTTCGAGTTGCCAAATGTCAGCCACCGAACCTTAAAGACTTGGAGAGGATCTGCCAAGAGGAGTGGGCCAAAATCCCTCCTGAGATGTGTGCAAACCTGGGGGCCAACTCCAGGAAACGTCTGACCTCTGTGATTGCCAACAAGGGATTTGCCACCAAGTGCTAAGTCATGTTTTGTGAAGGAAATCAAATACTTATTTCCCTCATGAACATGCAAATTAGTCATTTCCTTCACTGTATGTGAAATCTCTTCAAACCCCAGCTAGGAAATACCCATACATCTGGCTGTCTTTTGAACGATATCCAGGAGAAAGAGATTCCAAGACAGGCTTGCAGCACTGTCCCAGGGAGAACTGGTTATGTATTGCACCCAGCAGCCCTCTCTCCTGTAGGCCCCAGGGGTATTTGTATCCTCTAGGTCTAGGTAAGCTGCACCTCTCACTGAGCCAGTTTCTGTCCCCGCTTGCAGGCTGTCCTTCCCCGAGGGTAGTGGAGCTTCTCCTGCCAGCCTCCTTTCCTTTCCTCCAGCCTAGGGACAGAATCCCCCTTCTCCGGGGTCCCCTCCCGGGCTACAAAACAGCACCAACAGTAATCTATCTTCACTTGACTCCCCTTGCTGGCTGGCTCTTCCTTATTTATTGGGCCAGTCTTCCCACATTTCCAAGACCTTATGACTGGGATTGGTCAGATTCCCATAAATATGCAGAACTAGGTCTCCACCCCTCCGCCCACTAGCTTCTGATAGCTTCTATGGACCTCCAGAACCAGGGGGAGTCAATAGAGGTTGAAACTTCTGAGTTATCCAGCCTTGCTACTCAGACATGCTCACTCCGACTACTGAGTGAGCCAATACATTTTCCTAACTTTCTAGCACCACTAGAGGGTGGTACATCTGCATAATTGGTCCAAGCTGGACTAATGCAACTATGTAAAAAAAAATCCATACCTGGAATCCTTCTGTGAATTAAAAAAATAATAATTACGATTAAACTGTGACCTATATCAGACTTGTACAAACTGGAAAAAGAGCCCGTGTCTGTGTCCATGTATTTCCACGCATCATAGTGCCAGGCAGAAAACCTTATGCAGGAGCAGAGCTGGGACAAACTCCCATAGTATGACCTTCTTTCTTCGTCTCGGTTGACCTCCGCGTGACAGGCATTCTTCTCCGCTCTTGATTCTCCTTCTCGGTCGAGTCATTCACAGCCCGGCGTTCATTAAGGTAAACCACAAGCTGTTATGCGCCCGGAGCGGCTGCATGAAGTCATTATAATCGCAGGGAAAAGCAGGCTGGCGTTTAATTAGATTTTAATTAAATCAGCGCGGCCCACGTGTGAGGGGGATCGGTACAATTAACAAGTGGCCATGTGTGCTGTTCTGTGAGAGAGAAGTGCTCCAAGGCAGCGTCTGGGGTCACAATGTCATCGCCGGATCTGGTGTCGGGGAAAAGGATGGCGAGTGATGTGCAGTACATAGTACAGGGTGCGTCACGCCTTAAAGGGGAAGTACACTGAGTAATGTTTACCTTTATGAAGTTGTTAATGTTGCATTCAAATTTTAAGCCCTTCAAGTCCGGACACTTTCCCCCCCTCTTCCAGTCCGGACACTTTCACCCCCTTCCAGTCCGGACACTTTCACCCCCTTCCAGTCCGGACACTTTCACCTCCTTCCAGTCCGGACACTTTCACCCCCTTCCAGTCCCGACACTTTCCCCCCCTTCCAGTCCGGACACTTTCACCCCCTTCCAGTCCGGACACTTTCACCCCCTTCCAGTCTGGACACTTTCACCCCCTTCCAGTCTGGACACTTTCACCCCCTTCCAGTCCGGACACTTTCACCCCCTTCCAGTCCGGACACTTTCACCCCCTTCCAGTCGGGACACTTTCCCCCCCTTCCAGTCCGGACACTTTCCCCCCCTTCCAGTCCGGACACTTCCCCCCCCTTCCAGTCCGGACACTTCCCCCCCTTCCAGTCCAGACACTCCCCCCCCCCCTTCCAGTTCGGACACTTTCCCCCCCTTCCAGTCCGGACACTTCCCCTCCCCCCTTCCAGTCCGGACACTTCCCCTACCCCCCCTTCCAGTCCGGACATTTTCACCCCCTTCCAGTCCGGATATTTTCACCCCCTTCCAGTCCGGACATTTTCACCCCCTTCCAGCCCGGACACTTCCCCCCCTTCCAGCGCGGACACTTCCCCCCCTTCCAGCGCGGACACTTCCCCCCCCTTCCAGTCCGGACACTTCCCCCCCTTCCAGTCCGGACACTTCCCCCCCTTCCAGTCCGGACACTTCCCCTCCCCCCTTCCAGTCCGGACATTTTCACCCCCTTCCAGTCCGGACACTTCCCCCCCTTCCAGTCCGGACACTTCCCCCCCTTCCAGTCCGGACACTTCCCCCCCTTCCAGTCCGGACACTTCCCCTACCCCCCCTTCCAGTCCGGACATTTTCACCCCCTTCCAGTCCGGACATTTTCACCCCCTTCCAGTCCGGACACTTCCCCCCTTCCAGTCCGGACACTTCCCCCCCTTCCAGTCCGGACACTCCCCCCCCCCCTTCCAGTCCGGACACTTCCCCACCCCCCCTTCCAGTCCGGACACTTTCACCCCCTTCCAGTCCGGACACTTCCCCACCCCCCCTTCCAGTCCAGACACTTTCACCCCCTTCCAGTTTGGACACTTCCCCCCCCTTCCAGTCCGGACACTTCCCCTCCCCCCTTCCAGTCCGGACACTTCCCCTACCCCCCCTTCCAGTCCGGACATTTTCACCCCCTTCCAGTCCGGACATTTTCCCCCCCTTCCAGTCCGGACACTTTCCCCCCCTTCCAGTCCGGACACTTCCCCCCCTTCCAGTGCGGACACTTCCCCCCCCTTCCAATCCGGACACTTCCCCCCCTTCCAGTGCGGACACTTCCCCCCCCTTCCAGTCCGGACACTTCCCCCCCCCTTCCAGTCCGGACACTTCCCCCCCTTCCAGTCCGGACACTTCCCCCCCCTTCCAGTCCGGACACTTCCCCCCCTTCCAGTCCGCACACTTCCCCCCCTTCCAGTCCGGACACTTCCCCCCCTTCCAATCCGGACACTTCCCCCCCTTCCAGTGCGGACACTTCCCCCCCCTTCCAGTCCGGACACTTCCCCCCCCCTTCCAGTCCGGACACTTCCCCCCCTTCCAGTCCGGACACTTCCCCCCCCTTCCAGTCCGGACACTTCCCCCCCTTCCAGTCCGCACACTTCCCCCCCTTCCAGTCCGGACACTTCCCCTCCTTCCAGTCCGGACACTTCCCCCCCCCCCTTCCAGTCCGGACACTTCCCCTCCTTCCAGTCCGGACACTTCCCCCCCCCCCTTCCAGTCCGGACACTTCCCCCCCCCCTTCCAGTCCGGACACTTCCCCCCCCCTTCCAGTCCGGACACTCCCCCCCCTTCCAGTCTGGACACTCCCCCCCCCCTTCCAGTCCGGACACTCCCCCCCCCCTTCCAGTCCGGACACTCCCCCCCCCTTCCAGTCCGGACACTCCCCCCCCCTTCCAGTCCGGACACTTTCACCCCCCTTCCAGTCCGGACACTTTCACCCCCCTTCCAGTCCGGACACTTTCACCCCCCTTCCAGTCCGGACACTTTCACCCCCCTTCCAGTCCGGACACTTTCTCCCCCTTCCAGTCCGGACACTCCCCCCCCCCCCCCCTTCCAGTCCGGACACTTTCACCCCCCTTCCAGTCCGGACACTTTCACCCCCTTCCAGTCCGGACACTTTCACCCCCTTCCAGTCCGGACACTTTCCCCCCCTTCCAGTCCGGACACTTTCCCCCCCTTCCAGTCCAGACACTTTCCCCCCCTTCTAGTCCGGACACTTTCCCCCCCTTCCAGTCCGGACACTTCCCCCCCCCCCCCCCCTTCCAGTCCGGACACTTTCACCCCATATGAATTTTTTAGCATTTTTTTTGAGGCAGCTAAAACTTTATGTTGGTGGTGTTTATTCATTGCTGGGATTTTTATTTTTTTTGCTATATAAATGAAAAAAGTCCAAACATTTTGAAAAAAAGTGTTTTTCTTATAAAAGTTTGCAAATAAATAATCTTTCTTCATAAATCTTGGCCAAAATGTATTCAGTTATCTTTTTAGTAAAAAAAAAAATAACCCAAATTAGTTTATAGCCAAAAGTTATAATTTTTCAAAAATGTTATTTACATTTTTATTTTATTTTTTTATATTATTATTTATGGGTTTTTTTTACATATGGTCACCCTAGCAGTACACTTGTGGGGGGTGATGAAGATTTTTTTTTTTTTACACTAATTGCTTTTACACCCATAAAGGCTGTAAAAGCAATCATTTCTCCTTCTCTCTGGCTGCATTCCTGCAGCAATTGAGAAATACTGTGTGAGCTGTGATTGGTCACAGCTTGTCACATGGTACAAGGCTGTTGTGAATGGCCCTTTACCATGTGATCTCTGTGATCATTCACAGATTTCACACGTAGTAAGCAATGATGTCAGAAGTGACATCTTGCTTACTACTCTGCATGTGATCACTGATTGGCCAATCAGTGATCACATGATCGGGACCTCACACAGAGGTTCCGTACAGTGATCGGTGTGGTGCCGCATGCTCCCAGGGAGCTCGCACAGGCTAAAATGGCAGGCGCCGTTTATGAACGGCAACCCGCTCCTGCACTGCCACCATCCAGCCGTTTATATACATGGGCCGGACGGGAAGTGGTTAATATGCCTCTTCTCCCCTTTGTTTCAAGTGTTAAATTTAGGGGATTATAGATTAGCCACTAGAGGGAGCTCTCAGTGGCTCATTGTAATTGATTTCCCTTCCTTTCTTAAAGCAGAACTCTGCGGTTTATGAACACCAAGACCTGAAAACTCTTTGTCATATGCCAAGCAAACCCACTCATCCAATGATATCTCCATGCTTTATATTGTTGAGAAGTCACATTGGAACCCAACCCCCCCTACCATTTTTTTAGCTGTGGCCATCCTGAGAAAGGGCAGATGATGATTCATGTAGCATTTATTTCCTGGAATCCACCTGCCCTGAGCTCAGGCATGCAGACAGGAGGGAGTGCTTAGCGTAGAAAGCCCACCCACCCAGTGGTGCATTTAGGTTTCCTGCTGCCCTAGGCAACACAAAAATCGCCCCCCCATGGAGAGTCCCTGAGCTTGACTAACACCCCCTCCCCCACAAAGAGAACCTGACATTGACCAACAACACCGCAGCCCCCCCCCACCCAAGAGAACATTCTACTACCCCCCATACACAAGCCACCCCCCCCACCCCTGCGAGACAGAGAAGACACTCACCTTCACAGCTCTGAACCTCTCCAGGAACAAGAGTCAGGTTCTGCATACACCATCAAGCAGCCCGCAGCCTCTCCCGGATCCCACCTGGTCCCCATGCTGCGTGTGTCCCTTCTTCCATCCCTTTCGTTCAGGGGGGGGGGTTTGGCATTGTCCCCCCTGAAAAAAGCCGCCCTAGGCAAATGCCTTGTTTGCCTTGTGGTTAATACGCCCCTGCATCCACCATGAAGACTCCCGGGATGTATGACATCATTGAGGCCTAGGCCAGAAACCAGGAAAACACTGAAAATAAAACTTTAAAACAAGTAAACCTAATATACCTTCCTATCTATTTACCGATGTTAGCAGCATAAGGATTAATAATAGTTCATGTTGATTGAGTGAATTTAGTTCTTCTTTAATTACTGCTGAGATACACCAATTGGCCAAAGGTTGTTGGACATCTGACCATCGCAAATATGAGCTTGTTAGACCTCCTATTCCAAAACAAAGGGTTGGGGACAGTGTGAAGGACTGAGTTCCTCCAAACCAGCCTGGTCACACCATGTTTTTATGGATCTGGCTTTGTACACAGGGGCACAGTCATGGTGGAACAGAAAAGGGCCTTCACCAAGCTGTCACCACAAGGTTGGAAGAGCACAATTGTCTACAATGTCTTTGTATGATGTAGAAAGACCCTTCATGGACCCTTCATGGGAGACACCCGATCTCCATCCTTTGGAGGAGAGGTCTACATACGTTTGACTATATAGTGTAATATAACAGCCACACAGGGTGTGCATTGTTTTTATAAAGACTCAAAGACTCCCATGGTGAGAGGAACCAGTAAAACATGGCCATTGTATAGCACTGCAAAGGTGGAGGCAGTATGTAATGAGCAACTATGGCTACCACCCTGTACATAGAAGTTTACCAATTATACTGTACTTAAAAATAAGTTTCTTTTCAAACATTATCACTTGTTCATAAAACAGTTCATCCTAAAGTGCTATAATTAGTAGTTCATAACTAGTTTGCTCTGGAATTAACCCTTTCTTCATTCTGCAGGAGTTGGAGTATCAAAAGCGGCACTACCGGGAGGCAGGAGACCGCTTTGTGCCAGTCATGGGTGACTTCATCACTGTGGCCAGTTTCAGCTTCTCGGAACTGGAGGACCTTCTGAGCGAGGCCCGGGATAAGGTACAACCCCCCCCCCCCCCACACCCACACACCCACACACACACACACACACACTTGCCCTTTACTCTCCATCCTGTCGTGACTGAGAAGATACACCTCGAATGATATGAAGTCTCTCAGACAGAGTCCATAGACTTGAGCATAGGCTCTGCACCAGAGGAGCTTACACTCTAATATCCCTTTGTCCAAGAGTGGAGTGCGGTGGGGTGGAGGAGACGATGGATCATTTCTTGCTTCAGTGCCCCTTCAGTATAGAAGTCTACAAGCAGGTGGGTGGGACTCTGGGTATCCCTTTCCTTTCCCGCTTAAGTTACGCAGAGTGGTCTTACGGAGCCTTTCAGACTCACCGGGACTTTGATTTTGAGACACTTTTTCTAGTTAGCTTAGTAGTCCGTTACTACACGTGGAATGCACGGTGTCAGGTTTCCATTCGCAAAAAAGTCCTTCCTGTCGAGGTGGTGGTGAACAACATTCTGGGTGAGGTTGGGAAGATTCGGGATCTTGAGAAGGACAGGTGGCGGCCGGGAGCCTGGACAAAGGTGTGGAGGAATGTCAGGTCCCCGTAGCTGCTGTCTGTCAGTCTCTGGGGGCGTGGCTTCTCTTTCTGTCCTTTCACGTCCCCTAGATTTTTGTAACATCAGATTTTTGAAAAAAGGCGGCATGTATGGGATCAATGTTTCATCGTTTCTTAGCGCCTGAGGGGGGGTTTAGGTGACGGATGGGTTTGTTAAGATGCAATATAAAGATGATAATTATAGTAATATTAAAATGATTGGTTCTGTTTTGTTGTTTTACGGGAAAAAACCCTTTTTTCTATGTTTTCTATGCTGAAGTAAGATGTTTTTGTTTAATTATATATATTTATATATATGTTATATTGTAAAGTGCTGAGTAAACTGTTGGCGCTATATAAATCCTGTATAATAATAATAATATTTATATTTTATTCTGTATATATGTAAATATGTTTTTTTATTATGCTGTTTGTAAGATTTTTAATAAACAAAAAATTTACACTGTAATGTCCCCTCCCCCACAGTCACATCAGTCTCTGTACCAGAGGAGCTGACACTCTAATATCCCCTCCCCCACAGTCCCATCAGTCTCTGTACAGAGGAGCTTACACTCTAATGTCCCCTCCCCCACAGTCACATCAGTCTCTGTACCAGAGGAGCTTACACTCTAATGTCCCCTCCCCCACAGTCACATCAGTCTCTGTACCAGAGGAGCTTGCACTTTAATGCCCCCTCCCCCCACAGTCACATCAGTCTCTGCACCAGAGGAGCTTACACTCTAACGTCCCCCCATGTCGGTAATGGTCACTCACAGGCAGTATACAGTATAATCCTCTTCGGGAGAATGCTCTTGTTCGGTGAACATCCACTTTTATTGGTAAGAAGTTGGCAAATCTTTTTCTTGTCACCAGGACAGGAAGTTCGATGTGACCGTTGGCTAAAACCAATGGTCACTATTCCGTACTCTTGCTCTTGGACCTCTCTGCTGCCTTTGACACAGTTGACCACCCCCTCCTCCTCGAAAAAATCTACTTGGTCTCCATGTCTGGACTCTCCGTTGGTTCAGATCTTACCTATCTCACCGCACCTTCAGTGTCACTTCCAACTCTACTTCCGCCTCTCCTACTCCTCTTACTGTCGGGGTTCCCCCAAGGTTCTGTCCTTGGACCTCTCCTACTCCTCTTACTGTCGGGGTCCCCCCAAGGTTCTGTCCTTGGACCTCTCCTACTCCTCTTACTGTCGGGGTCCCCCCAAGGTTCTGTCCTTGGACCTCTCCTACTCCTCTTACTGTCGGGGTCCCCCCAAGGTTCTGTCCTTGGACCTCTCCTACTCCTCTTACTGTCGGGGTCCCCCACGGTTCTGTCCTTGGACCTCTTCTACTCCTCTTACTGTCGGGGTCCCCCCAAGGTTCTGTCCTTGGACCTCTCCTACTCCTCTTACTGTCGGGGTCCCCCCAAGGTTCTGTCCTTGGACCTCTCCTATTCTCCATCTACACTTCTTCCTTGGGTCAGCTGATAGCTTCCCATGGTTTCCAATACCATTTTTATGTTGATGACACACAAATCTCTCTCTCTACTCCTCAGCTCACCCCATCAGTTTCCTCCCATATCACCGATTTACTGACAGACATATCAGACTGGATGTCACTCCACTTCCTGAAACTCAATCTATCCAAAACTGAGCTCAGAATATTACCTCCCCCCACGTGCCTCTTCCCCTGATATCTCAGTCAGGATCAATAGCACCATCAACCCATCCCTGCATGCCGGGGTGCTGGGGGTAACCCTGGACTCTGAACTATCCTTTCAGGCCCACATTCAATTCCTGTTCAGATCATGGCACCTCAACCTCCGCAACATCTCCAGAATATGCCCCTTTTTACCCCATGACACCACAAAGCTCCTAATTCACTCCCTGGTTATGTCTCACCTCGCCTACTGCAACTCCCTCCTCATTGGATGACCTTTACATAGGCCACTCCCCCCTCCAGTCCATCATGAATGCTGCTGCCAGACTCATCCACCTTACCAACCGTTCAGTGTCTGCTACCCCTCTCTGCCAATCCCTCCACTGGCCTCCATTCAGTGTCCCCCACCCCTCTCTGCCAATCCCTCCACTGGCCTCCACTCAGTGTCCTCCACTCAGTGTCCTCCACCCCTCTCTGCCAATCCCTCCACTGACCTCCACTCAGTGTCCTCCACCCCTCTCTGCCAATCCCTCCACTGGCCTCCAATCTGTGTCCTCCATCCCACTCTGCCAATCCCTCCACTGGCCTTCATTCAGTGTCCTCCACCCCTCTCTGCCAATCCCGCCACTTACCTCCACTCAGTGTCCACCATACCTCTCTGCCAATCCCTCCACTCAGTGTCCTCCATCCCTCTCTGCCAATCCCTCCACTGGCCTCCACTCAGTGTCCTCCACCCCTCTCTGCCAATCCATCCACTGGCCTCCACTCATTGTCCTCCACCACCCTCTGCCAATCCCTCCACTGACCTCAACTCAGTATCCTCCACCCCTCTCTGCCAATCCCTCCACTGGCCTCCACTCAGTGTCCTCCACCGCCCTCTGCCAATCCCTCCACTGACCTCCACTCAGTGTCCTCCACCCCTCTGCCAATCCCTCCACTGACCTCCACTCAATGTCCTCCACCCCTCTCTGCCAATCCCTCCACTGGCCTCCACTCTGTGTCCTCCACCCCTCCACTGGCCTCCACTCTGTGTCCTCCACCCCTCCACTGACCTCCACTCAGTGTCCTCCACCCCTCTCTGCCAATCCCTCCACTGGCCTCCACTCTGTGTCCTCCACCCCTCTACTGACCTCCACTCAGTGTCCTGGAAAGGTGGCGATCTCCCTGTATAAGTAATGCAGAGTGCAGAGGTCAGCAATTTGTTACACAGAGTGCAGGGGTCAATGATATCACAGAGTGCAGGATCGGTAGTATGGTACAAAGAGTGCAGGGGTCAATGATATCACAGAGTGCAGGGGTCAGTAGTAAATAATGCAGAGTGCAGGGGTCAGGAGAATATTGCACAGAGTTCAGACATCAGTAGTAAGTAATGCTGAGTTTAGGAGTCCATAGTATGTAACACAGCGTGCAGAGGTCAGTAGTGAGTAATGCAGAGTTCAGAGGTTAGTAGGAAGTATCACAGAGTTCAGGCTCCAATAGTAAGTAACAGAGTTCAGAGGTCAGTAGTACATTACAAAAAGTGCAGGGCTCAGTAGTAAGTAATGCAGAGTGCAGGGCTCAGTAGTAAGTAAAGCAGAGTTCAGGGCGCAGGAAAGAATTGCACAGAGTTCAGACATCAATAGTAAGTAATGCAAAGTTTAGAGTTCAGTAGTATGGAAAGTGCAGGGGTTGGTAACATGTAATACATCAGTCTCTGTACCAGAGATGTTTAAATTTTAAATTACCACCCAGTCACTCTCTCTATCTATCTATCTATCTATTATCTATCTATCTATCTATTATCTATCTATCTATCTATCTATCTATTATCTATCTATTATCTATCTATTATCTACTATCTATCTATCTATCTATCTATCTATCTATTATCTATTATCTATCTATCGATCTATTATCTATAATCTATATATCTATCTATCTATCTATTATCTATCTATCTATCTATCTATCTATCTATCTATCTATTATCTATCAATCTATCTATCTATCTATCTATCTATCTATCTATCTATCTATCTATCTGTCTATCTATCTATCTGTCTATTATCTATCTATCTATTATCTATCTATCTATTATCTATCTATCTATCTATTATCTATTATCTATCTATCTATCTATTATCTATAATCTATCTATCTATCTATCTATCTATCTATCTATCTATCTATCTATCTATCTATTATCTATCAATCTATCTATCTATCTATCTATCTATCTATCTATCTATCTATCTGTCTATCTATCTATCTATCTGTCTATTATCTATCTATTATCTATCTATCTATCTATCTATCTATCTATCTATCTATCTATCTATCTGTCTGTCTGTCTGTCTGTCTGTCTATCTATCTATCTATCTATCTATCTATCTATCTATTATCTATTATCTATCTATCTATTATCTATCTATCTATCTATCTATCTATCTATCTATCTATCTATTATCTATAATCTATCTATCTATCTATCTATCTATCTATCTATCTATCTATCTATCTATCTATCTATCTGTCTATCTATCTATCTATCTGTCTATTATCTATCTATTATCTATCTATCTATCTATCTATTATCTATCTATCTATTATCTATCTATCTATTATCTATCTATCTATCTATCTATCTATCTATCTATTATCTATCTATTATCTATCTATCTATTATCTATCTATCTATCTATCTATCTATCTATCTATCTATCTATCTATCTATCTATCTATCTATCTATTATCTATCTATTATCTATCTATCTATCTATTATCTATCTATTATCTATCTATCATCTATCTATCTATCTATCTATCTATCTATCTATCTATCTATCTATCATCTATCTATCTATTATCTATCTATCTATCTATCTATCTATCTATCTATCTATCTATCTCTTTATCTCTCTATCATTCTTACAATCATAGCTGGATACAATGTATCATTCTGTAAGTCTATCAGACGTTCTTTTCCTCTTTAATAATCACACATATTTCTCGCAGTATTCAGGATAAGCAAAGCTCAGGGTTGGCTCTCCTGGACGCCCCATCAATACGCCGTCTGTCTTTTAAATGGGGCGATTGTTTAGCAATGAGATCTCTTCTGACGGTTGAATGAGTCCAGTGTGTACAGAATGTGGTGTTGCGGCTCTTTGATTCCATAAATAACGCGCCCAGCGGCGGAGAATGGGGTCACCATTCCTGGATTGATGAGTAATGTTCTAGTCCGGGGGACAAGTGACAGTAGACGAGGAGTTGTCCAAACCAGCCCGAGTCTTCTGAACTTTTTAAATATTTATACAGATATTAATATTTATTGAAATCGGTCACCATGGGAATTGTCCCGCCGGAGGATGAGGTTCTCTATAAACAGGAGGTAAAGGGGGTTCTTGGGGTGTCCCATTCATGTCTCTGTTTATTAGACGTACAATTTGTTACATTACTAATCTAAATTCGGACAAAATGTTCGTTATTCAGAGATCTCTGTCACTCGGGCAGTATCCCGTGACCCGTCACACACCAAATGACAGGTAAACTTGGGGGGCGGGGTTATCTGGTGATGTCAACTAATGACCCTGTCCCCATGTTTACCTGTCATGTGACGGGACATGGGAGCGGAAGTGTTCAGCGAGTGGCGGGGGTTTTCTTCTTCGTTCGGGTGCATCGCGATTGATGTTGGATCTACTTTGGGGAGCTTTTTTTTTTTTTTTAGTAAAGGACTTGTCAAAAACTGCTTTTTTTTTTTTTTGTTTTGTTTTTTTTTGTTTTTTTAGGTGAATGAGTAGGAGCACTAAGAAGGCCACAAGGCATGGGGGGGGTGCTTGGATATGTGGGCTTACTTATTAAAGTGCCTTCCAGGTTCCAATAAGCCCCCACTCGCAGACCCCCACAACCACAGGCCACAGTTGTGGGGAAGAGGCCCTTGTCCCCATCAACATGGGGACAAGGTGCTTTGGGGGGAGCCCCTTTCCCAAACCACCACCCCATGTTGAGGGCATGTGGCCTGGTATGGTTTAGGATGGGGGGGGGTGCTCGTTCATCAGGAAGGGGATTCCTGGCTTGCCAGGCTGCATGCTTGGACAAGGGTCTGCTATGGATTTTGGGGGGACCCCATTCCATTTAACAGAAAAAAAAAATGTTGGCTTGGGGTTCCACTTAACATTTATACCAAACCTAAGGATCTGATATTGATTTTGGAACCCATGTCTTTTTTTTTTTTATTTTAATTTTGCAAGGGGTCCTCTCAAAATCCATACATAGTCAGTGTTGATGGGGGAAATATCTCTTACAAAGCTGTTGTGTTCTGCCAATGGGAAGCCTTCCCTGCCGCAGAACACAATGATCACCACTGGTGGCTATAGCCACCAGCAGTAATCACATGCAACAAAATCCAACAGGCTGGTTTTACCCAAATCGATCCATGGATCAACTTGGGTACAACCAGCCCGCCCATAGATCGAATCTTGGCTGGTCCCTGCTGAACTGGCCAAGATTTGATCCATCTATGGCTGGCTTTAACCTGCCAAGCCAACTGTTGGCTGTAGATTGCTTCCACATCCCCCCGGTACATTCGTCACCCCACTCCACCCAAACCCCCCCATGTTTCCCAGGCTCCGTGCTCTCATCTGGGAACCCAGGACCAGCATGGCGCATCCCACTGGCTCAACGGTTCGAGCTGTGATAATAGGAAAACTAAAGCAGCCACAACATCTAAGGACTAGTAAGCTGCAATATAGGACATTTTTGTCCTTGGGTCTAGATAAACTTTAAGCCTGCCATAGATGGATCAAATCTCAGCCGGTTCATCAGACCGGCCGAAATTCCATCCATCTATGGCCAGATCGAATGTAACCAAGGCGATCCATCGATCAATTTGAGCAAAACCAGCCAGTTAGGATTTTTATCATTCAATTACTGCCCGTGTCTATAACCACTAGAATTAATCGTGGTATTCTGCCGGCAGGGTAGGCTCCCCGCAAACAACCCCCCCCCTGGTGGTGGAAGGAAAGAAAATCGATGAATTCACAGCTTGCCTTAAATCACTTGTTTTCTTATTACTCAGCAATGGCAGCACGATTGTTAATCTTCTATTGCATTGTAATGTTCTATAGTAAATGCTTCACGTGTGACATAATCCCTTTAGACAAACATTTACTTGACATTGTGACATGTGTGGGGGGGGGTCAGAGGTCACGTCTGGTCTTGTCACAGGTCAGCCCCCCGGTAATTAATGGCAGCCAGGTTAATGGGGAAGCAGGCTCAGAGGATAAGATAAGAAGGTTTACCCAGGAGGTTGTCTGATCAGGGGGGTCGGCCGGAGAGGCAGATTTACAGTGGAGGAGAAAACCCCATAAAAGTCCATGTATTGTGCAGCAGGCTCCCAGCCGTTCACAGTGTATAGAATATCCACAACCATTGCCATCCAGTGCTGCCAAGACCGGCCCAGGACAATACCCGCCATGGTGGCCCAACCCAGAGCGTGATATTTCAGCAGAAGACTTCCAGCAATGATAGGTGGACAGTGTCACATGGATCCCAACTGTCTCTATTGTGGAAGCAAATCCCTGTTCTCCGCCATTGGCCCCCATTATCATACCTTGAATGTATTTCTAAAACATTTTTACAAAGTTGTAACTTTGACCCCTTCATGACGAAGATAAAACAAACCTTAAGGCTCGGTTCACACTGCTGCGACTTGGGGACTCTGATGGGGACCCTAATAATAGGAGGAACCCTAATTGGGACCCTGATGTAAGAAGGGCTCTGATGGGGGCCCTGATGTGGGGGCTCTGATAGGGACCCTGATGTTAGGACGACCCCTAATGGGAACCCTGTTGGGGACCTTGATGTAACATGGACTCTGATGGGGACCCTGATGTAAGGGGGGCTCTGATTCAGACCCTAATGTAAGAGGGGGCTCTGGTGGGGACCCGAATGTTAGGAGGAACCCTAATAGGAACCCTGATATAAGAGGGGCACTGACGGAGACCCTGATGTAAGGGGGGGCTTTGATGGGGACCCTGATGTAAGGGGGAATCTGTAGGGGACCCCGATGTAAGAGGGGACTCTGAAGGGGGCCCTAATGTTAGGAGAAATCCTAATAAGGACCCTGATATAAGGGGGACTTTGATGGGGACCCTGATGTAGGAGGAGACTCTGGTGGGGACCCTAATGTTAGGAGGAACCATAATAGGGACCCTGATATGAGGGGCTCTGATGGGGTCCCTGATGTAATGGGGGACTCTGATTGAGACCCTGATGTAAGAGGGGACTCTGATAGGGACCCTAATGTTAGGAGGAACCCTAATGGGGACCCTGATGTAAGAGGGGCTCTAATGGGGGCCCTGATGTGGGGGCTCTGATGGAGGCCCTGATGTGGGGCTCTGATAGGGACCCTGATGTAAGGGGACTCTGATGGGGACCCTGATGTAAAGGGGGCACTGATTCAGACCCTGATGTAAGGGGGGCTCTGATGGGGACCCTAATGTTAGGAAGAACCCTAATAGGGACCCTGATATAAGAGGGGCTCTGATGGGGACCCTGATGTAAGGGGACTCTGATGGGGACCCTGATATAAGGGGGGGCTTTGATGGGGACCCTGATGTAAGGGGGAATCTGTTGGGGTCCCTGATTTAAGGGAGTAACTCCAATGGGGACCTTGATGTAAGGGGACTTTGATGGGGACCCTGATGTAAGGTAGGACTTCAATATAAAGAGGGCTTTGATGGGAACTCTGATATAAGAGAGCTCTAATGGGGACTCTGATTTAAGTGGGGACTCTATTTGATTTGGAATCTCTTCGCTTTGTTGAAGTGTATTCTCTGCCGTACCAACCTTCCAGTATGGAGCGAGCAGTGCCGGTATTTCTGGTCACATGCTCCGCCCTATGCATACCACATTTCCCATAGAGCTGAATGGGTCTGCACCTAGTCCCTCTGAGGACAGGCAGACTTCCTATACACAGGGTGGGCGTGCAGAACGAATGTAGTCACCCTAGAACAGGAAGACTGAGACCAGCAGAAAAAAGCTTCACGGAAAATATTGAATTTCCTACACAAATTTCCAAAAAAAAAAAAAATTTCTTGAAAGGTGGACTTTGTAGGTGGACTTTGTAAGTGGACTTTGTAGGTGGACTTTGTAAGTGGACTTTGTAGCCATTTTCCGGTGTAGATGGTGTGTGGACTCTCCATATGTACGGTACCATATGGTCACTCTAGGACTTTCCTGTGCAACCCTCCTTGACCAGACCCGTTCTTTTTCTTCCATTTTTAGTTTTCCAAAGCCATGAAGCATTTCGGGGAGGTGGACGGCAGAATGCAGCCGGATGAGTTCTTCGGTATATTTGACACTTTCCTGCAGTCTTTTACCGAGGCCAAACAAGATCTGGAGAACATGAGGAAGAAGAAGGAGGAAGAGGAGCGCCGGGCGCGGATGGAGGCCATGGTAGGACCAAACCCTAAAACTGTGCTCTTAGAACATTCCTCCACTGTGTCTTCTATACTCTGAGCCTATGGTGACCCAGAGCAAAGGGTGAAGCCCCTCATCTGCATTCCTGCTCAATGTCGTGAGAGCCAGGCAACTGGCATTTTCAAAGGAAGAGGCCAGCAAAGGTAGTATTTATGACAGAACAATAACAATAAAAAACATGAGGGGATCGAGGGCCCTGCTCTTTGGAGCTTACAATCTAGGAGGGAGGGAATGGTGGCACAGGAGGAGATAGCTGTGGGGGATGGAGTGGTAGGAAGAGTGGAGGAGGTCGGCAAGTTAGCAGGGGGTGGGGTAGGCTTCCCTGTAGAGGTGTGTTTTCAGGGTGCGCCTAAAGGAGAGGAGAGTAGGTGATAATCTGATGGGTTGGGGCAGGGAGTTCCAGAGGATGGGTGACACACTGGAGAAGTCCTGGAGACGGGCATGGGAGGAGGAGACCAGGGAACTAGAGAGAAGGAGGTCTTGTGAGGAGCGGAATGTGCGTGTTGGGCGGTACTTGGATATTAGGTCGGTGATGTAGTTCGGGGCAGTATGGTGGACAGCTTTGTACGTCAGTGTTAGGATTTTGATTTTGATCCGTTGCGCAATCAGAAGCCAGTGGAGGGATTGGCAGAGGGGGGTGGAGGACACTGAGTGGAGGCCAGTGGAGGGATTGGCAGAGGGGGGTGGAGGACACTGAGTGGAGGCCAGTGGAGGGATTGGCAGAGGGGGGTGGAGGACACTGAGTGGAGGCCAGTGGAGGGATTGGCAGAGAGGGGTGGAGGACACTGAGTGGAGGCCAGTGGAGGGATTGGCAGAGGGGGATGGAGGACACTGAGTGGAGGCCAGTGGAGGGATTGGCAGAGAGGGGTGGAGGACACTGAGTGGAGGCCAGTGGAGGGATTGGCAGAGAGGGGTGGAGGACACTGATTGGAGGCCAGTGGAGGGATTGGCAGAGGGGGGTGGCGGAGATGGAGCGGTTGGAAAGGTGAATGAGTCTGGCAGCCGTATTCAGGATGGACTGAAGCGGGGATAACCAGCGGCGAGGCAGGCCAGTGAGGAGGGAGTTGCAGTAGTCGAGTCGTGATATGATGAGGGAGTGGATGAGCTGTTTAGTGGTTTCTGGAGTTAGGAATGGGCGGATTTTGGCGATGTTGCGGAGGTGGAGTCTGCACGAGTTTGTTAAAGATTGGACTTGGGGCTGGAAGGATAGGTTGGAGTCCAGAATGACACCAAGTACTCTGGCCTGCGGGGCGGGTTTGATGGTGGCGTTGTTGGATGAGATGGAGAAGTCAATGGGGGGGGGGGGGGGGGGTCCGGGCTGGGGGGGAAGACAAGAAACTCGGTTTTGGAGAGGTTCAGTTTAAGGAAGTGGAGCGACATCCAGTCTGATATGTCACTCAGTAGGTGTGTGATTCGGGCGGAGACCGAGGGGGTGAGGTGGGGGGTTGAGAGATAGATTTGTGTGTGGTCGGCATAGAGCTGGTAGTTGAAGCCGTGAGAGTGTATGAGTTGGCCAAGGGAGGAGGTGTAGCTGGAGAAGAGAAGGGGCCCGAGGACAGAGCCTTTAGGGACCCCAACAGAGTAACCAAAAAACCACTGTTGTTTTTTTGTTGCTATATAAACAAAGACAAAAAATTATGAAAAAAAACAATATTTTCTACTTATATACTTTTATACTTATTTTCTGTTATAAAACATATCCAATAAAAAAAAGTTTTCATAAATTTAGGCCAAAATTTATTCTGCTGCATGTCTTCGGCAAAATAAATCCCAAAAGGTAAATTAATTGGTTTGTACGAAAGTTATAGCATCTACAAACTATGGTATATAGACTGGAATTTACGCAGCTATGGCGTTACACTGGTAATGCCGGTGATCTGTGATTTATAGTGGGACTGTGCGGCAGGCAATCTGGTGCTAGCTGAGGCAGGCTGAGACAGAGTGACTGACACTGACATCAATAGTGACACTAATACACTGATCAGTATAAAATATAATTTGTTTTTAAAAATATTTTTCATATAGTGTGTAGTATAAAATGCATTTCAACATACAGTATATATATTTTTATTTATTGAAATATATTGAATACGGCCAGAATTGTAGCATTTGAAACATATGTCAATATATTTGGGCAGAATATTTGTAAAATATATTTTAAATATATTTTTCTTCCATGCGGGCTGTACACAGAGTCCTGTCTTTTGTACACAGACCTGATTTCAGCCAAAATCATTGGCTGAAAGCAGCTCGGATTGGACGGGGACATGCGCCCCGAACCTAGAAGTTCGGCTGCGATGTGCTAGTACGCTGCCTGGCCTGCCCATACCGCTCGCCTGCGGGCAGGAAATGGTTAAATAACTTGTTCCATGCCTCTGTTATAAAATGCTCTATTTTTGTTTTAGCCTTTTGGCTTTTTCTAAAGTTTTGTTTTTTTTTTCAGTTGAGTTATTTCTGTTGCCCTGGAATGACAACTCTATAGTTTTATGACTTATCACCCCTCCCCCCCCCCCTCCTTCACAATGGAAATAAACACATCTGTCATAGACTGGAAAACCACAGAAAGCACAGAACTAGACCCAAACTTGGAGTAGTCAACCATTTTTTTTAACCTCTGAGGGACCTTATACCTACGTTGGTGAAATAAATCCAGTTGGTTTGTTTTCCCCGTAAAAGCCTTCCAAACTGATTTGATTCATGGTTGCAACATTTGTAATCCAGGACCGGCAACAAGGCGATAAATCTTTTTTAAAATCTATCCTCAGCAGGCTTGGAAACTTCACATTCTGCCCGCTAAGTCCTTCCTGATTTATGATCATTAAAAGCTTAAGACGGTTCCTACTTATCTTAAAGACAAGGCGGGAAGATTGAGGCGTTTACAAGGGAGCAGTACTCAGATAACACGATTTATTGTTGGAGATGATACATTGGGACGGCTCTAAACCCTTTTTTTTTTTGCAGCTTAAAGAACAGCGTGAGAAAGAGAGACGGCTGAAGAAGTCCCAAGCCGGTAGCATATCGGAGGAAGGAGGCGAGTTTGATGACTTGGTGTCAGCGTTACGATCTGGAGAAGTGTTCGATAAAGACTTATCCAAGCTCAAGAGGAACCGCAAACGCTCTGGAAACCAAATTCTGGACACGAGCAGAGAGAGAGCGGTTACCAAACTAAATTATTAGGAAGCCGCTGGTAGGGACCTTAAAAACGGAACAGAACGGTATTGGAGAATGATTTCGAGGTCACGGGAAAAGTTTTGGAGTTTCCTCGTGGAAGAAAACACTTGACCTCTTCGTGACTGAGATCATTCCCACCATGGCTTGGGCGTCAAGCTTCTTGAAGTGCCTCCGTGGATTCATTTCATGCCTGGTTAAGGGCCGGGGTCCACGTCTGCAAATATTTGGAAAGGCCCGGAGCATTATATGTGGATGAAGACGGGTCAAACCTCGTAATCACACTTTAAAAGTGCCAATATTTTTGCACTGTCCAACATTTCAAAAATAATGGTGTTTTTTGGAACTTTTTTTTTCGGCCAGAGACACAAATGTTTTACTTAAAGGTGAAATGGAAGCTCCCAAAGTCTAAGATGGCAGGCCCATTTTGCAGTCTAACCAGGATGTTTGGAAAGCCTTGCGCGCCGTGACGCCAGGCTCATGGAACTAAATAAAAAAGTTGCAAATTTTGAAAACCAGATTATTTTCAGAGATGGAATTTCAGCATCCGTTCCAGGAACCGCAGCTGCAAATAATACAAGTGGGTACTTTCTTGCGTAAACTTAGGCCTTGTACGGGACGCGCTTCGTGATTCCAGGATTCCATTTTTCTGAAACTGAACATAGAAAAACCACTGTGTGTTTGCAACGAGTTATGCACTTTTTTTTGCCTCTCATCTGTTGCCATGGTTAGTATTGGCTTCAAAGATGTTGTTACACAGAGTCCAACTTGCTAACGTTCGAGCTGGCTCAAGAAAAGCACTATGTTTCGTAATGATTAAAAAAAAAAATCAATGCGTCGTGAGGTTCCTGACGCTGCCTCACAGCCAGCACTTTTGAGATATGTGGAAAGTACATGGGAGTGCCAACAAATATTTTATCTCTATTAAAAGCACATCAGGATAATTTTTTTTATCTTCTCAGAGAAGGGAGGAAATTGGATAATCGTAGAGTCTATGAATAAAGGTTTGATTTGCCTGGATGGAACAGTTTTCTACTCAGTGGTGGATGGTGACCACTTGTTGGATGGAATGCAGCGATCTTGAAGGACATGTGCACCATCTGGAAGGTCTACAATGAAATCTCCTCATGTATGGGAATTTCAATGGTATTGGTAACCTGGTCTGGAAACTAGTTCTATGGTAGCCAACCAAAGTCACCTCTGACTTTGTTCCGTTCCAAGGCTGACAATGGTCTTGTGGGCTACAATAGGTACGGCCCATTTTGAAACCAGCCCTAGTGGGAAAGCTATGTGTTCTTTTTAGGTCTTGGTTTATCGAATACAGGTGCACCATCTGGAAGGTCTACAATGAAATCTCCTCATGTATGGGAATTTCAATGGTATTGGTAACCTGGCCTGGAAACTAGTTCTATGGTAGCCAACCAAAGTCACCTCTGACTTTGTGCCGTTCCAAGGCTGACAATGGTCTTGTGGGCTACAATAGGTACGGCCCATTTTGAAACCAGCCCTAGTGGGAAAGCTATGTGTTCTTTTTAGGTCTTGGTTTATCGAATACAGGTGCACCATCTGGAAGGTCTACAATGAAATCTCCTCCTGTATGGGAATTTCAATGGTATTGGTAACCTGGCCTGGAAACTAGTTCTATGGTAGCCAACCAAAGTCACCTCTGACTTTGTTCCGTTCCAAGGCTGACAATGGTCTTGTGGGCTACAATAGGTACGGCCCATTTTCAAACCAGACCTAGTGGGAAAGCTATGTGTTCTTTTTAGGTCTTGGTTTATCGAATACAGGTGCACCATCTGGAAGGTCTACAATGAAATCTCCTCCTGTATGGGAATTTCAATGGTATTGGTAACCTGGCCTGGAAACTAGTTCTATGGTAGCCAACCAAAGTCACCTCTGACTTTTGTGCCGTTCCAAGGCTGACAGTGGTCTTGTGGGCTACAATAGGTACGGCCCATTTTCAAACCAGACCTAGCGGGAAAGCTGTGTGTTCTTTTTAGGTCTTGGTTTATCGAATACAGGTCGTATAACTCTTTTAAATCACCATTTCTATGTCCAGTGTTATCCAAAGTATGGCTCCTTGTAAGCTGCAGCCATTTGATTCAACAAACTCTGTCCCCCTAGGATCCAAATTCCAATTAATTCACAATGAACTAGCTTGATGCGGGTCTCTTCTGGGGAATAAGGAAAATGGTACTTACTGTGGCAATAATATATAAATAGGTGAAAATGATTCTGTTGTTGATGTACGTTTTCTTTCTGAGAATTGTTTAATAGTAAGAGGAACATATGAAGAAATAGAGGCAGGTTAAGGAGGGAATGGTGTAATAATAACATTGTGTAATCTAGTCTAAATGTTAAGAGACATGCAATGTATTAAGCCATACTAAAGACAAATGTTTTTTGTATATTTTGGGTTCACCTAGAAGGTTGTAACACTTGCTGTCTGTGATTGCCGGTCATATACAGTATAAAAAGTCATACCAAAAACACACCCAAAATTGTCTCGGTCAACCAGGTCAAGCTTCATAAACTGATATCTTACATCTAGGTTAGGGGTCTCCAAACTACGGCCCACTGGCTAGATATGGCCTACTGTAAGATTTTATCTTGGCCACAGCTAGAGAGTCAGTGGCCCCTCATTCAGGTCGGTCTTTAGTGTCCATTTCTCCCCCCCCCCCCCCGCTCCTCCATTTTTAGCAAAAACACACCCATGGCACAGACAGAAGAGTGTGTGGGTCTCAGCCAGGTCAAGCTACAAGCTCTGATATCTAACATCTAGGTTAAGGGTCTCCAAACTAAGGCCCATGGGCCAGATATGGCCTACTGCAAGATTTTATTTTGCCCACAGCTAGAGAGTCAGTGGCCCTTCAAACAGGTCTTCAGGTCAGTCTTTAGTGTCCGTTTCTCCCGCTGCTCCTCCATTTTTGGCAAAAACACACCAACACACCCATGGCGCAGATAGAAGAGTGTCTGGGTCTCAACCAGGTCAGGCTACAAGCACTGATATCTAACATCCAGGTTAGGGGTCTCAAAACTACGGCCCATGGGCCAGATATGGCCTACTGCAAGATTTTGTCTTGCCCACAGCTAGAGAGTCAGTGGCCCCTCATACAGGTCTTCAGGTTAGTCTTTAGTTTAAGTGGGCTGAAAAACTAATGCAGCCACCCCCTCTAAGTACGGGAAGCTGGATGTACATACACTTTAAGGCCAAATATTTTATTTTATTGATGACTGGGAAGGGATAGAACTTCTGTTAGATCTTTATTCTTGTATGTGAACCCTTCTTGGGAGATTTCCTTTTACTTTCTGTCCCGTTGACACCTCTGCATACCCATGACACACATATCGGGGTTGATTTTCTAAAAGTGAATAGGCTGTTGCACTTTGCAAGGGAATTTTACCCCAGAGCTTAGTGAAGGAGTTGCAATTTTGCTGACTTCTATCATCCATAGTTAGTCTGGCTGAAAAAAGAGAAAAGTCCATCCAGTTCAACCATAATTTCATGAGGAAAATTCTCTTGCAAAGCGCAACAGCCTTTTTGGCTTTAGCAAATCAACTTCATAGCCCCCCCCCCTCCCCCGCCAATGGAAAAATAGACAGTAATCCTTTCAAATATATCTTATGCCTGTAAAACTTAAAAAAAAAAAAAAAAAATAGACAAGTTTAAATAACTTTTTTTTGCTTTTTCGGATTTTATTTGTCGCTGTACAATCATTTAGAAAGTCTGGTGGGTTTGGGAATTATTACACGTTTGTCTTTTTGTAAGTAGAGCTAGAGCTGAGTATGTGAGATTGTCTTCTCGTGTGCATGTCAGAGAATTCCATATGTGTAATTCATTAGGAGATTAGGCTGTCGGCATCCCGAGTGAACAAATGGTAGAAGTAGATTGTGTTCATTAGGAGATTAGGTTGTTGGTTCCCAGTGTGTATGTATGGTAGAGTTACATTGTGTCACTGATTAGGAGATTGGGGTGTTCGTTCCCAGTGTGTGTATATATATATATCAGAGAATAAAATAAGTATAATACATTAGGAGATTAGGTTGTTGGTTTCCCATCTGCATATATGGTAGAGTTACATTGTATCACTGATTAGGAGATCGGGATGTTTGTTCTCAGTGTGTGTATGTGGTAGAGGATGAAATATGTGTAACTCATTGGGAGATTAGGTTGTCAGTATCCCATGTGAATAAATGGTAGAAGTAGATTGTGTTCATTAGGAGATTAGGTTGTTGGTTCCCAGTGTGTATGTTTTTTAGAGTTACATTGTATCACTGATTAGGAGATCGGGATGTTTGTTCTCAGTGTGTGTATGTGGTAGAGGATGAAATATGTGTAATTCATTAGGAGATTAGGTTGTTGTTTTCCCATCTGCATATATGGTAGAATTACTGTATATTGGGTTACTCATTAGGAGATTAGGTTGTTGTTTTCCCATCTGCATATATGGTAGAATTACTGTATATTGGGTTACTCATTAGGAGATTAGGTTGTTGGTTTCTAGTGTGTGTATATGGCAGAGAATTCCATATACGTGATTCTTTAGCAGATTAGGTCATTGGTTTCTCATTTGCATATATGGTAGAATTATATTGTGTTGCTCATTAGGGGATTAGGTCGTTCGCTCCCCATGTGCGCATGTGGTAGTGAATGAAAGATGTGTAATTCATTAGGAGATTAGGCTGTCAGTATCCCGTGTGAACAAATGGTAGAAGTAGATTGTGTTCATTAGGAGATTAGGTTGTTGGTTCCCAGTGTGTATGTATGGTAGAGTTACATTGTGTCACTGAATAGGAGATCGGGATGTTTGTTCTCAGTGTGTGTATGTATTAGAGGATGAAATATGTGTAATTCATTAGGAGATTAGGTTGTTGGTTTCCAATTTGCATATATGGTAGAATTACTGTATATTGCGATACTCATTGGGAGATTAGGTTGTTGTTTTCCCATCTGCATATATGGTAGAATTACTGTATATTGCGTTACTCATTAGGAGATTAGGTTGTTGTTTTCCCATCTGCATATATGGTAGAATTACTGTATATTGCGTTACTCATTAGGAGATTAGGTTGTTGGTTTCTAGTGTGTGTATATGGCAGAGAATTCCATATGCGTGATCTTTAGCAGATTAGGTCATTGGTTTCTCATTTGCATATATGGTAGAATTATATTGTGCTGCTCATTAGGGGATTAGGTCGTTGGCTCCCCATGTGCGCATGTGATAGAGAATGAAAGATGTGTAATTCATTAGAACATTAGGTTGTTGATTCCCCCTCTGCATATTTGGTAGAATTATAGTGTTACTCATTAGGAGGTTAGGTTGCTGGTTCCAGGTGTGTGTATGTGGCAGATAATTAAGTAGCTATGATACATTTGGATATTAGGTTGTTGGTTTCCTGTCTGCCTATATGGTAGAATTATATTGTGGTACTCATTAGGAGATCGGGATTGTTGATTCCCGTGTGTGTATACGAGAGAGAATTACATATATGTGTTATTCTTTAGGAGATTAGGTTGTCAGTGAGTCAAATGTGATGTCTATAGACTTGGTATGGGCTCAGAATTGGGTTTCCAGGTTATGTGCTTTAGCATGAGCTATGCATCCCCCACATCCAGCTTTTACCAAGGTAACACATGAACAGTGCACATGCATGTCCATTCACTTGCTTTCTAGCAGCTTGGGGTGGGTGGTTGGGCACATGTGGTGTGGTTTTCACATCAGCTGTGGATGGCTATAGAATGAAGACCATGGTCCGCCAGTTGCCCACCACCATTCTGGGGCATGCAATGCCGTGTTTGCCATGTGCCACAAGGGTGCTGCACTTAAGGCTTCTGTCCCTCCTGCCCAATCCCCCCCCCCCCCCGCATCCTTTGTCCCAGCCCTGAATTGTGAGAACCATGGCCACAAGTGGGCAACTCCCCTATAGGTATGGGGCGGCCCAGAAACTGGATGTGATCTGGTTCACCCAGGAGGTGACCATGTCAAATGTGGGCTGTGAACATCTTGAATATCTTGCCCAGTATTTGCAGATTCCCAGGGATCTGCTTGTTACATTGTATACATTCTTTTTTTTTCATGTGACAGAAAAGTTGCATTTCTGTCATTCTTCAATAAATACCAAAAATAGCCCCAAATGAAGACACACAATAAAAGGAAGGGTCAACTTTAGATGAGAACACATGATAAAGGGAAAGATCAGCTTTAGCTGAAGACAAAGGATAATGGGAAGAGTCAACTTTGGATGAAGACACATGATAAAGGGAAGGGTCAACGTTACATGAGAACTCATGATGATGAGAAGGGTCAATATTAAATTAAGACACATGATAACGGAAAGGGTCAGCTTTAGATGAGAACTCATGATAAAGGGAAGGGTCAACTTTAGATGAGAACTCATGATAAAGGGAAGGGTCAACTTTAGATGAGAACACATGATAAAGGGAAGGGTCAACTTTAGATGAGAACACATGATAAAGGGAAGGGTCAACTTTAGATGAGAACTCATGATAAAGGGAAGGGTCAACGTTAGATGAAGGCTCATGATGAGAGGAAGGGTCTATATTTAATTAAGACCCATGACAACTGAAGGGTCAACTTTAGATGAAGACATATGACAACGGGAAGGGTCAACTTTAGATGAAGACTCATGATGATGAGAAGGGTCAATATTAAATTAAGACACATGATAACGGAAAGGGTCAACTTTAGATGAAGACACATGATAATGGGATGGGTCAACTTTAGATGAAGGCTGATGATGAGAGGAAGGGTCAATATTAAATTAGGACACATGACAATGGGAAGGGTCAACTTTAGATGAAGACACATGACAACGGAAAGAGTCAATTTTAGATGAAGATACATGTTAACGGGAAGGGTCAGCTTTAGATGAAGGCTGATGATGATGAGAAGGGTCTATATTAAATTAAGACACATGATAACAGGAAGGGTCAACTTTAGATGAAGACACATGACAACGGAAAGGGTCAACTTTAGATGAAGACACATGATAATGGGATGGGTCAACTTTAGATGAAGGCTGATGATGAGAGGAAGGGTCAATATTAAATTAGGACACATGACAACGGGAAGGGTCAACTTTAGATGAAGACACATGACAACGGAAAGAGTCAATTTTAGATGAAGACCCATGTTAACGGGAAGGGTCAGCTTTAGATGAAGGCTGATGATGATGAGAAGGGTCTATATTAAATTAAGACACATGATAACAGGAAGGGTCAACTTTAGATGAAGACCCATGATAACGGGAAGGGTCCACTTTAGATGAAGACCCATGATAACGGGAAGGGTCCACTTTAGATGAAGACCCATGATAACGGAAAGGGTCAACTTTAGATGAAGGCTCATTATGATGAGAAGGGTCAGTATTAAATTAAGACACATGACAACGGGAAGGGTCAGCTTTAGATGAAGACACATGATAAAGGGAAAGGGTCAACTTAAGATGAAGACATGATAAAGTGAAGGGTCAACTTTAGATGAGGACTTATAATAAAGAGAAGGGTCAGTAGAAAATTAAGACACATGATAATGGGAAGGGTTAACTTTAGATGAAGACACATGATAAAGAGAAGGGTCAATAATAAATTAAGACATGATAAAGAGAACAGTAGATAATAAATTAAGACACATGATAAAGGGAAGGGTCAACTTTAAGTAGTAGAACATTTTGCACTACTACTCATCAGGTGAAAGGAGTTAGAAGAACCTCAAGCTGGCAGTAAACTAAAAAAAAACGTTTGTGTCCAATGAAATGTTTGTACTGTCCTGTTCTCCAGGCTTATGGCGCAATGTGATTGGTGCAATGTTACCTAAGGCATTTGGTTTTTCGGTAATGGATCTGGTAATGGATCTGGTGTGATGGAATTCTAAATGGAGATAAGAGGAGTAGGAGAGCTGATTGAGAGTATGTGTTCATTGATATGATAGAGAACTGTCCAGGTTTGGTTACTCCTCGGTCCTGTTGGAAGGATTGTAGAATGTGATGATAAATTTCTGCGTCTGATCTTATAAAATTTGCATTCCCTGATTCATGTCAAAGAAATTCAAGAATAAATATTGCCAATTTCTTTTTCAACATATTTGATATTGTAGCAAATAGAATTGTGAAGGATTCTCCATCCACTGTCTGTACCCATTGGAAAGATTTATACTTATTTTCCTGTTCACAGCCATTCCCAGGGTGTCACCAGCACAGGAAGTGAAGGAAAAAATTCCAACAGGGACACATGATTAAAGTGTATGTAAACCCTAACAATGAACTTCTCTTAGATGCTGTCTTTGAGTCTGCTTGAGTATAGAAGAACCATTAAAGGCTAAGTCCGTGTTTCTTTCCATGTTTCACCCATGTTTAGGTTGTAGCATGAAATATGGCCACAGTCTGCATGTTCATCCTGTCAGAAATCTAATGGGCTGAAACTAATGCGCACTTCCTGTGCTCATTCTTATCAATGACATTATTCCCATCCAGGGGTGGACTGACAACTCCTGGGGCCCCCGGGCAATAGGGGATTATGGGGCCTCTGTGCCCTCGCACACACCCAAAAAAGCCTATGAAAAAAACAATGAAAGGTACCAGGGGCATCTCATGGGCCCCCCCACTGACCCCGGGCCCTCGGGCAGTGCCCGAGTGCTCGAATGGTCAGTTCGCCCCTGTTCCCATCTTTCTCTGAGGACAACACAACCATGCCACCCCCCCCCCCCCCATGTTATCAAAATTAGGGCGTGCAGGCAGTATTCTCTAGTCCTAACACACTTCTTGTCCGAAAGTGACAACACTGTTCCTCCATAGATACAGAACAGTGAACAGTGAGTTAGCGTTGTCACCCCAGAACAGGAAGTGAGTTCCTGGCAGGAACACCAGGGGGGGGAAAAACTGGACAAAAAACCTGAAGAAATAAAAACTAATGCAGCCACCATATCCAAAGACTGGAAAACATATTACATGAGGCCCTTCCATAATTAAAATTCGGTTTATGGGGCTTATGGCAAATCCATTTACACTTACAAATGTGTGACTGCTGCAATATCCAATTGTAAGGACCGACCCATGTGAATAGGTGACCGTGGGGCCAATCACAGACAGAGCTTTAATCTACGCTGATGGAATAATAACTATCGTGCACTTTTTTTTTTGGCTTTAATAATGAAAATAATAGAATCCATGGCAGTATTATTCAAGAAGGGAAGAAAATAATTTTGTTAATAACCTGTATATTTTTGTACCATGTATTTCTTAATATACAATTAAAATGTAGAGGATGGTATTGTACTAAAAATGAAATAAAAAAAAAAATAAATAAAACCTGTAATTAATCCCGGGATGAGAATCGGGTTCCTCGGGCAGACCTGTATATAGAAGTCACAGCCGGCTGCCGGAAATGTTTTTGGGAGCGATGTTTTGGTGTGTCCTCAGTTGTCGGTCAACAAAAAAAAAATGATAAATGACTTAAATTAAATTTGTAGTGTACTTTTTATTTGCACCTTTTTGTTTTTATTAGAATATACTTGTCTTACTAGAAAAAATTAAACTTATCAATATATATTTCCTGCACTCTTTATGTATTATTTATTCACTTCTTATGTTACAGTTTGCAATCACCGGAAGATTGGTGGAATACAAGCCGTAGAAGGCTCGGTGCACACCTTGTGCGTGCGCGGAACACACGCGGAACACAAATGCGCTGCCGTGTATTAGATGCATGGCAATGTTATTAAGGCTGAAATGTTGCAACTTACAATGGGGGGAGGGGCAAGACCTAAGGGGGAAGATTTTTATAGGGACCCTTACCACCACTTTACCACTTCAAATCCGGACACTTTCACCCCCTTCCAGTCCGGACACTTTCCCCCCCTTCCAGTCCGGACACTTTCCCCCCCTTCCAGACCGGACACTTTCCCCCCCTTCCAGTCCGGACACTTTCCCCCCCTTCCAGTCCGGACACTTTCCCCCCCTTCCAGACCGGACACTTTCCCCCCCTTCCAGTCCGGACACTTTCACCCCCTTCCAGTCCGGACACTTTCACCCCCTTCCAGACCGGACACTTTCCCCCCCTTCCAGTCCGGACACTTTCCCCCACCTTCCAGTCTGGACACTTTCACCCCCTTCCAGTCCGGAACCTTTCACCTCCTTCCAGTCCGGACACTCTCCCCCCCTTCCAGTCCGGACACTTTCACCCCCTTCCAGTCCGGACACTTTCACCCCCTTCCAGTCCGGAACCTTTCACCTCCTTCCAGTCCGGACACTCTCCCCCCCTTCCAGTCCGGACACTTTCCCCCCTTCCAGTCCGGACACTTTCCCCCCCTTCCAGTCCGGACACTTTCCCCCCCTTCCAGTCTGGACACTTTCCCCCACTTCCAGTCCGGAGACTTTCACCCCCCTTCCAGTCCGGACACTTTCACCCCCTTCCAGTCTGGACACTTTCCCCCCCTTCCAGTCCGGACACTTTCACCCCCTTCCAGTCCGGACACTTTCCCCCCCTTCCAGTCCGGACACTTTCCCCCCCTTCCAGTCCGGACACTTTCCCCCACCTTCCAGTCTGGACACTTTCACCCCCTTCCAGTCCGGAACCTTTCACCTCCTTCCAGTCCGGACACTCTCCCCCCCTTCCAGTCCGGACACTTTCACCCCCTTCCAGTCCGGACACTTTCACCCCCTTCCAGTCCGGAACCTTTCACCTCCTTCCAGTCCGGACACTCTCCCCCCCTTCCAGTCCGGACACTTTCACCCCCTTCCAGTCCGGACACTTTCACCCCCTTCCAGTCCGGAACCTTTCACCTCCTTCCAGTCCGGACACTCTCCCCCCCCTTCCAGTCCGGACACTTTCCCCCCTTCCAGTCCGGACACTTTCCCCCCCTTCCAGTCCGGACACTTTCCCCCCCTTCCAGTCTGGACACTTTCCCCCACTTCCAGTCCGGAGACTTTCACCCCCCTTCCAGTCCGGACACTTTCACCCCCTTCCAGTCTGGACACTTTCCCCCCCTTCCAGTCCGGACACTTTCACCCCCTTCCAGTCCGGACACTTTCCCCCCCTTCCAGTCCGGACACTTTCCCCCCCTTCCAGTCCGGACACTTTTCCCCACTTCCAGTCTGGACACTTTCACCCCCTTCCAGTCCGGACACTTTCACCCCCTTCCAGTCCGGACACTTTCACCCCCTTCCAGTCCGGACACTTTCACCCCCTTCCAGTCCGGACACTTTCACCCCCTTCCAGTCCGGACACTTTCACCCCCTTCCAGTCTGGAACCTTTCCCCCCCCTTCCAGTCCGGACACTTTCACCCCCTTCCAGTCCGGAACCTTTTACCCCCTTCCAGTCCGGAACCTTTCACCCCCTTCCAGTCCGGAACCTTTCACCCCCTTCCAGTCCGGAACCTTTCACCCCCTTCCAGTCCGGACACTTTCACCCCCTTCCAGTCTGGAACCTTTCCCCCCCCTTCCAGTCCGGACACTTTTACCCCCTTCCAGTCCGGACACTTTCACCCCCTTCCTGTCCGGACACTTTCACCCCCTTCCAGTCAGGACACTTTCACCCCCTTCCAGTCCAGGCCAATTTTCAGCTTTCAGCGCTATCACACTTTGAATGACAATTGCGCGGTCATGCAACACTGTACCCATATGAATTTTTTAGCATTTTTTGAGACATAAAGATTTATTTTGGTGGTATTTATTCATCACTGGGATTTTTTCTTTTGCTATGTAAATTAAAAAGTCCAAAAAGTTTGAAAAAAAAGTGTTAATAAATAATATTTCATCATAAATCTTGGCCAAAATGTATTCCGTTATATTTTTAATAAAAAAAAAACCTAAATTACTTTATAACCAAAAATTATAATTTTTAAACTTTTTTTTATTTTTTTAATTTTTTATTTATTATTTTTTTTTACATACTGTCCATACTACCATGGTGACACTGTATTACTTGTGGGGGGTGATGAAGATTTTTTTTTTTTTTTTTTTCACAGATTGCGTTTACACTTATAAAGGCTGTAAAAGCAATCATTCTTGCAGCCATTGAGAACTACTGTGTGAGCTGTGATTGGTCACAGCTTGTCACATGGTACGGGGCTGTTGTGAATGGCCCTGTACCATGTGATCTCTGTGACCATTCACAGATTTCACACGTAGTAAGCAATGAAGTCAGAAGTGATGTCTTGCTTACTACTCTGCGCGTGATCACTGATTGGCCAATCAGTGATCACATGATCGGGACCTCGTACAGTGGTCCCATCCGACGATCGGTGTTCCACTGTGTCCAGAGGACACAGCGGGCACCGGATCGCGGTGCTGCGCGCTCTTAGGGAGCACGCACAATCAGGGTGCAGGGTGGCCGTTTATATACAACGGGAGGTGGTTAAAAAGCTGTCCTTGATCTCCAGTCAGTGACCTTGCCAAGGCTGAGATGATGTCATAAGTCTGCTGCAGGCAGAAGGTGGCATGTCCTCAGTCCCCCCCCCCCAGTTGTCAGACTGTACATTGTAACTTTGTATCCAGACACAAGGTAAGAGGCTGCAGAAGGGGGCTGATTTGTATCAGACATTTGTGAACATGGTCAAGAACTGCAAAGGCACCTGGATTTACGTCATTGTGTCATCTCTGAGCTGGCATCCCAGTCCAGGAATTAGATGGTGACCCTGGATGATTCCTGAACAAAGCTGTCTCTGTCCATGAAGTAGGTGATGACCCATGGATTATGCCTGAACAAAGATGGCTCTATCTCAGTCCAGGTAGTAGACGGTGACCCTGGATGATGCCTGAACAAAGATGGCTCCATCTCAGTCCAGGTAGTAGATGGTGACCCTGGATTATGCCTGAACAAGGATAGCTCCATCTCAGTCCAGGAAGTACATGGTGACCCATAGATTATGCCTGAACAAAGATGGCTCCATCTCAGTCCAGGTAGTAGACGGTGACCTTGGATAATGCCTGAACAAAGATGGGTCCATCTCTGTCCAGGAAGTAGTTGTTGACCTTGGATGATACCTGAATAGAGATGGCTACATCTTAGTCCAGGAAGTACACGGTGACCCTGGATGATGCCTGAACAAAGATGTCTCCAACTCTGTCCAAGAAGTAGCCAGTGACCTTGGATGATGCCTGAACAAAGATAGTTCCATCTCAGTCCAGTAAGTAGCTGGTGACCCTGGATGATCTCTAAAAAAGATGGCTCCATCTCTGTCCAGGAGGTAGCCAGTGACCCTGGAAGATGTCTGAACAAAGATAGCTCTATCTCTGTCCAGGAAGTAGACTATAATCCTGGATGATGCCCGAACAAAGATGGCTTCATCTCTGTCCAGGAAGTAGAAGGTGATCCTGGATGATATCTGAATAAAAATGACTCTGTCCAGGAAGTAGATGGTGACCCTGAATGATGCTTGAATAAAGATGGCTCCATCTTAGTCCAGGAAGTAGACAGTGACCCGTGCATTATGCCTGAACAAAAGATGGCTCCATCTCAGTTCTGGGAGTAGATAGTGACCCTGGATGATGCCTGAACAAAGATGGCTCTATCTCAGTCCAGGAAGTAGATGGTGACCCTGGATGATGCCTGAACAGAGATGGCTCCATCTCTGTCCAGGAAGTACACGGTGACCCTGGATGATGCTTGAACAAAAACGGCTCCATCTCAGCCCAGGAAGTAGATGATGACCCGTGGATTATGCCTGAACAAAGATGGCTCCATCTCTGTCTAGGAAATAGAGAGTGACCCTGGATGATGCCTGAACAAAGATGGCTTCATCTCAGTCCAGGAAGTAGACAGTGACCCTGGATGATGCCTGCACAAAGATGGCTCCAACACAGTCCAGGAAGTGGATGGTGACCCGTGGATTATGCCTGAACAAAGATGGCTCCATCCCATCCCATGAAGTAGACATTGACCTTGGAGGATGCCTGAACAGAGATGGCTCCATCTCAATCCAGGAAATCAATGGTGACCCATGGATGTAGATGATGATAGTAAATGATATCTGAACAACAATAGCTGCATCTATGTCCTGGAATCAGATGGTGACCCTGGATGATATCTGAACAAAGATGGCTCTATGTCTATCCAGGAAGTAGATGATGATCCTGAATGATGCCTGTACAAAGATGGTTATTTTTCAGTCCAGGAAGTAGATAGTGATCAGTGGATTATGCCTGAACAAAGATAGCTCCATCTCAGCCCAGGAAGTAGACATTGACTTTTAATTATGCCTGAACAGAGATGGCTCCAACTCAGTCCAGGGAGTAGATGGTGACCCTGGATGATGCCTGAACAAAGATGGCTCAATCTCAGTCCAGGAAGTAGATGTGACCCTGGTTGATGCCTGAACTAAGATGGCTCCATCGTAGTCCAGGAAGTAGGCTTTGACCTTGGATGATGCCTGAACAGAGACGGCTCTATCTCAGTCTAGGAAATAGGTAGTGACCATGGATGATCGAGGCACATCTATAGGATGGTGACCCTAGATGATGCCTAAACAAAGAAGGCTCCATCTCAGTCAAGGATGTAGATAGTGACTCTGGATGATGCCTCAACAAAGATGGTGCCATCCTTATGGAGAGAAAAGCTAATGAAGGCCTTGTCAGGAAGAGTATTGAGATTTTTGTGTAGCACCCTCCTAGGTTAGCTAGGGGGAGCTATATCCTAATGATTAGACAGGAGCTGTTAGCAGCTCAGGTGTAATAGCCAGAGGGGTCAAATTGTGGTCACGGCTGAGAGACTCTGCAGGCCAGCTCCTCTGGAATTTCCCCCTGCTCTGAGGCTTTTGGAGGAGGGCCTTGGAGGCAGTGGGTGGATCTGAGGAGTGGCTGGCTGCACTCTTGAGGGACCTCAATAAATCCCCAACAGAAGGCTTGGGAAGGGGCTGGGACTCCCTTAAGAGTGTTGGAGCCCGCTCAGTAGGAGGAGTGTGGTGGTGGGAGAGGTGTAGAGAGTTGGAGGAGGATGTGAGGCTGGAGTAGGAAGGCTGCCAGGAGGCCTAGTGGGATGGGACCTGCCTGCGAGCCTGGAGCTGGAAAGGTGGAAAACCTGGAGCCTATTGCCCCCCCCCTCCCGCCCCAGAGTGAGGGCCACCTGTACGGTAGAAAAGGAACAGCCAAGCTGATAGTCCTGGTAGCAGCAGCCAACCCACAAGCGGTACAGGAAAGGATCTGAGTGAGTACACCTGCACTCCCTGGTCAGACCGGGGAAGGAACACTCTGGTGGTAAACCAGGTAAGCCCCCTACTAGTGACTGATCACCTATTTAAAGGATCAGGAGCCAGATCCCCTGCTCAGGAAAACCACCAGATTGCTGGGTGAAGAGGAGAATTTCCTTTAGGTTCTGGGGTGGTCCATCAAGGAGATGCTGGCTAGCTCTCCAACAGGGACTGTGCTGCAGAAGAGAAGCTTGTGAATGGTTTCAGGAAGTTGCCCTCAGGTGTCGGTTCCCTTGGACATCCTATACCTCCCTTAGCCAATCCCAGTTCTAAATCCCTTCAATAAACAACAAAACAAAAGTTCCAGGACTGATTTTGTGACTTTGAACGCAAGCCCGTGTGGAGAATGCAGATTGCCTGGCTGGGCAGGACTATAGGGGAACCCAATTTCATCAGCAACCATTAAGGGGCTACATCTGTGAGAGGTAATAATTATAAAGGGTTACCCTGACATATAGCTAAAGTTTTTTTTTTAATCCTGAATATAATATTGGAAATAAATAGAAGAGTATAATCAATGCATTGTCCCGCAGTGAAGTTGCCCGTCAGCATTTTTCATGCCGTCCTGCTGCATAGACTGGACATCCTGTCGTAGAACAGGCACTCCTTCCTGGGCTCTGAGGGCTGTGGGCCCTTTGTGAGCTTTCATTGTGGAAGTGTGGCCCCAGTATAGGGACATCTTCATCCTCAGGAATGTAACTCCACAAGATGAATAAACAGCAATGATGCCAAGCCTGAGCCAGCAAACCACACTGTAAAGGACCCCAGACCCCCACGACTGGGTATCTCCGTCAAGAAGCTGCTTCTCAGGCTCTGGAACACGAGACCAGTGACTCTGGCTATTGTTACCCCAAGATCCAGAAGACACCAGATTTGAAGTAAGCCAGAGGTAGACTAGTTTATTTTAACACAGATACAAGATATAACCACTCAGGGGACAGTCCCCCCTCCCTGCATAATGACACAGGGCTGAGCAATCTACATTTAGTAACAAGAGACACACAGGTATTCAAACTTCACACCAGCAGACAGTCCCATCAGGAAGGAGGGCTGCTGGAGACACCCCCCCCCCACTAAGCTAATACACATAAACACATACATCCCATAATAGTTTGCTCCCAAGCAAGACAAACAATAGAACAATGGTATGCAGCCACACAACACCAAACAATTCCCAACCCCCAGACTCCTAGACCTGTCTACACAATATTAGGACAGATCATCCTGTACCCCTAACAGGCACAGGGTGACTTACACATAAGAGGGATATGGGGAGCTGAGACAGGGGTCTCCCCACCTCTCCAAAGTGAGCTGTGTTCCATGGGCCCCCCACCCAAAGTGACTCCCGTCACTTACATGGCAAAAAACAAGCTGCCCCGGCTAGGAAGGAAGACAGCTGATGTTCAATCTGCGTATATCTTGCCTTTACTATATTCCTCCTCCCCCCCCTCATCAAGTTTTCTAAATACAACTTATTGGTTTGTATTATTTTAGACCCAGTGATGTCATCACTGGGTCTCTGTGCATCTCTATGCAATGCAGGCAGGCTCTAGCTGGGGGGAGGGGCCATCAGTGCGCTGTAGCTAGCGTCCTGAAAGCTTTATTGCAAGTTCTGATGCAAGCGGTGGGGCTGCCTCTTGGGATGGGTTATGCAAATATCAAAATGCCTTAATGGATGGGTGTCAGTCTGGAGGAGCGGACGTTCCTAGGCAAGCTGCTTTTGCATAAAGGCAGCTCTACGTAACAACCAGGGGAAGAACAAAACAAATGCAACTAAGAAAGTTAAGACACCTGGGCAGTGGCGTCCCGGGGCAGGTGTGGGGAGTGCGGCCCACACCGGGTGACACCGACCGCATGGGGTGACACCAGACCCACTCCAAGAAAAGAGAAGTTGTAAAGCAAGCCGACGATCAACGCAAAATAGATGGGATCTGCAGATAGGGGAGCATAATGGATCAGAGCAGATCCGATCCATCCGGCGGGGATTATGGGCTTGATTTACAACTTACCTTTTCTGGGAGCGGGTTCGGTGTCACCCCGTATAGATTGCAAGCCGATGATCCCCTTAGGGTGGATGGGATCTGCGGATTGGGGAGCATAATGGATCAGACGCCGATCCATTATGCTCAATCCGCAGATCCAATCCAGTCTGCGGGGATCGTCGGAGGGGTGACACCGAGTGGTACCGCACTGGGTGACACCAACCCTGGAGACGCCTCTGCACCTGGGGGGCATCTAGTGGTAAAAAGTAAGAGCTACCCATCTAAGGCCCCATGTACACGGGACACTTCTGACTGATGGAAACTGACTGCTGGAAAACGTAGGTTAAAAAACGTCTGTTTAGCCGCGTTTGCATACCGCATTTATGTGCATTTGCGTTTAGAAGCGTTTTTTAACCGTTTCAATACCGTGCAATTTTACACCTTCCTGCCCAGGCCATTTTTCAGGTTTCAGCGCTCTCACACTTTGAATGACAATTGCGCAGTCATACAACATTGTACCCAAACTAAAATTTTATCATTTTCTTCACACAACTAGAGCTTTCTTTTGGTGGTATTTAATCACCGCTGGGGTTTTTATTTTTTGCTAAATTAACAAAAAAAGACCAAAAATTTTGAAAAAAAAACACATTTTTCTTTGTTTCTGTTATAAAAGTTTACAAATAAATAATTGTTCTTCATAAATTTAGGCCGAGATGTATTCTGCTACATGTCTTTGGTGAAAATAACCCAAATTAGGATGTATTATTTAGTTTGTAGGAAAGTTATAGAGTTCACAAACTATGGTATAGATCTGAATATTGATCAATCCTGAAGTACTGACAGCCAATCTAATTTCTTGAGGTCCAAGAATGTCAGAATAGTACAGATATCCCCCAAATGTCAGGACGGTACAGATATCCCCAAATGACCCCTTTTTGCAGAGTAGACAGTCCGACGTACTTCATAAGAGGCATGGCGAGTTTTTTGAAGTTGTATTTTTTTGTCATAATTTTTCCGAAAATGAAAAAATGAAAAATATTATTTTCACTATTTTTTTTTTTACATACTGTCACCAGTGCAGTACAGCGTCATCATATAACTGGCATGGCGGTGAACAGGGACACTGACTGGTGACAGTATGAAAAAAAAAAAAATTATATTTTTTTTTAATTTTTTTTTATTTTTTTATTATATTTAATTTTTTATTACATTTTTTTTTATTTTTTTTAAGATTTTTTTTCATATTTTACTATGACCAAAATAGTACAATGTTACCATAGTAACATTGTACTACTTTGGGGAAGTGATCAGTATTTTTTTTTTTTTTTTTTTTTACACAATTTGCTTATAGCAAAGAATTACTTTGCTATAAGCAAGCATTTAGCTGAATGAAATCGATTCATTCAGCTTTTTTTTTTTTTTTTTTTTTGTGCTTAGCTGTGATTTGGTCACAGCTAATCACATGACATGTGCATGTGATTAGCTGTGACCATTCACAGCTAGGCACTAGTATACAATGGATGGCATCATGAATGAAGCCATCCATTGTATACAACTGTCATGTGACCTGCTGTGATTGGTCGCGGCAGGTCACATGGTACCGGCAACGGGAGCCGGTACTCGGATCTGTCATCGGCCGTGTCCGAGGTGCACGGGCGGTGACAGATCCCGCTGCTGCGCCGCTCTGCAATAGCGCAAATGGCGCATGTGCGGGAGCACGCCAAATGGCGTGGACCCGGAAAGCTGCAGCGCTTTTCAAGCCGCCAAACGGCTATTGGCCGGGCGGCTAATGGTTAAGGATAGGCACAGGAGAACCTCCCAAATGCCCAGAATGCACTGAAAAGTGGTAAATTATTAACTATCTCAGACTGTTTCAGAGAAATACAGAGAGTAGAAGCAGAGACAGCAGTATGTGTTGAGATTAGCTTAGGTGTGAGTTGCTCATTAACATTTCTTTTGTTTCCAAGGGTGGGAAAGGTGTCTGGTGGAGGGAGTCATTAAGGCCACCTTGCAGGGGGTCTTCATGAGGAATTTGAGGTGTGAATGCTCATTAACATATCTTTTGTTTCCAAGGGTGGGAGAGGTCTGAGGTATGAATTGGTCATTATTATATCTGTTGTTTCCAAGGGTGGGAGAGGTCTGAGGTGTGAATTGGTCATTAACATATCTTTTGTTTCCAAGGGTGGGAGAGGTCTGAGATGTGAATTGGTCATTAACATATCTTTTGTTTCCAAGGGTGGGAGAGGTCTCAGGTGTGAATGCTCATTAACATATCTTTTGTTTCCAAGGGTGGGAGAGGTCTCAGGTGTGAATTGGTCATTAACATATCTGTTGTTTCCAAGGGTGGGAGAGGTCTGAGGTGTGAATTGGTCATTAACATATCTTTTGTTTCCAAGGGTGGGAGAGGTCTGAGGTGTGAATGCTCATTAACATATCTTTTGTTTCCAAGGGTGGGAGAGGTCTGAGGTGTGAATGCTCATTAACATATCTTTTGTTTCCAAGGGTGGGAGAGGTCTGAGGTGTGAATTGGTCATTAATATATCTTTTGTTTCCAAGGGTGGGAGAGGTCTGAGGTGTGAATTGGTCATTAACATATCTTTTGTTTCCAAGGGTGGGAGAGGTCTGAGGTGTGAATTGGTCATTACAATGTGTGACAAGCTCAGTAGGAACATCCTGTGTTCAGTGTTTTGTCCATCTAAGTACCTTGAAAACGCTTTGCATACATTTTTCATGATGAAAAAAGGCTCAGGACAGCACCGAGAACTGGACGAGTTTAAAATTTTTTAACCGCAAACGCTTATAAACACGATTTGCCGCGTTTTGTGTTTGAAATGCTGATAAAATCGACTGCTCAACGCAAGTTTCCTACGTTCAAAAAAACAACTGTAAACTCAACTGCCTGTAAATGACGATGTGGACACACAGGAAACATTAGGGAGAGTTCAGGGGCTGCTGAAAAAAACGCAGAAAAGCTCCTAAACGTGATTTTTGCGGCTGCAGTGTACATGAGCCCTAACACCCTGCTACATGATCATAGCTGGTGCGAGGAGCTCTACATAGGTTCCTGAAAACAGCAGACTGCTTAGTTACCCTTCGTATATGATTCTGAGCCTCCACGATTGAATGAGCTGCATTCCAATAACAGAAAAGCGCGGGTTCAAGGACAATCAAGCTAGGGAGGAAAGAGGTAGATGATGCTTGACGTCCTCTGGGTGCAGCTCTAACTGACTTGCTGCAGCTTCTAATACACATTGTGAGAGGCTCATAGTGTGCAGTAAATCAGAGCAAACAGGAAAGAAACCCGTACGGCTGCTTTAACACCGAAATATACCTCCTAGGCAGTGGCGTCCTCAAGCAGGTGCGGGGGGGGGGTGTGTGTGCCGCACTGCGGATTGAGCATAATGGATCGAAGTCCGATCCATTATGCTCCCCAATCCGCAGATCTGATCCATCCTGCGGGGTTCGTCGGCTTTCTTTACAACTTAAATTTTCGTGGAGCGGGTCCGGTGTCACCCCGTATAGGTTGCATGCTGATGATCCCCGCAGGATGGATCGGATCTGTGGATTGGGGAGCATAATGGATTGGACCAGGGGCGGACTGCCAACTCATGGGCAAATGGGGATCATGGGGCCCCTGTGTCCTCGCCCACACCCAAAAAAGCCTATGAAAAAGCCAATGAAAGGTACCAGGGGCATCTCATGGGGCCACCTACTGACCCCGGGCCCTCGAGTGCTTGAATGGTCAGTCCGCCACTGGATTGGACTCAATCCGCAGATCTCATCCATTCTGCGGGGATCGACGGAGGGGGTGTCACCAAGTGTCACCGGGTGACACCAACACTAGGGACGCTCCTGCTCCTAGGTGGAGGTGACTTCTAAGCTGACCCCGTCTTCAGACAGCATCACAGTACAGGTTCAAAGTCCTGGTACAAGTGAAATGATAACTGCGTGGGGGGGGGGGGGTCCTGACCTCAGATTCACTCCTCCATCCCCTGAATGAGTGTTTTGTAGGGTGTTACCTCCCAAGCCCGGCCAGGTGACGTCACGCGCGTTCACTTCACAAGTCCAAAATAACCAACCCGGACAAAGCGCAACTTGTGTTCTGACAAAAATAACAGCGGAAAAAAATATACACAGGAAAAAGCCGGAGTGTTCATCAGTTGCAGGGATCTGGCTTCATCTCAGTCCAGGAATGGAAATGAGACCTCGGAGAGAAGAGCGCGCTGTGCCTTCAAGGAGAACGAAAAATTCAAACCCTAGGAGCCAAAACTGTTCAATGCTGAAGTTTAGAAAACATTTTTCTCTACAGCTTTAGTTACATAACTTACCTGTAATGAAGGTAGTCCTAGGCTGCTGGATTGTGTAGAAATCTTCACTGCAGAGATGCCCTGTCTTCTTCCTGCTGATGAGCTTCATGGAGTTAACAGCTTGGGGTGCTCAGATTCAGCTGGACTAAAGATAATCCGACAAGATCACGGCCCTCCTGTCCTCTCCTCCAATAAGAAAAGTTATTTCACCGATTACAATGTAACATGATCTATGATTGAGGAAGAGCCTGATGAGTCACATGATTCTCCCCTCCATTCACAGATCATGTTACAGAGTAATCAGTGAAAGAACTTTTTCTCACCCCATCTTTAGTGGCCTCATTGGAGGCAACGTGTCCCCATCAGATCATATTTAATGCAACTGAGCTTGGAGACCCAAAGTTGTTGACCCCCACAGTGCTGGAAGTTCATCAGCGGGAAGAGGACAGGGCAGTAAGAGGATGTCACGTGGGGGTTTTATCTCTAATTCTATCCACAAATTCAAATAATTAAAAGTGAAGTATAGCTTTTTCTCTACAGCCTCAGTTACATTACTTACCTGGAATGAAGAATCTCCCACAATATGCAGGCTGCTGGATTCTGTAGAAAAGGGATGCCCTGTCCTCTTCCTGCTGATGAACTTCTGGCGCCATGGATTTAACAGCTTTGGGTCTCCAGACTCAGCTGGACTAAAGAGGATCTGACAGGGACAGATCCATCCAGTCCTCACACACCCCTCCTGTCCTCTACTCCAGAAAGAAAAGTTCTAGCTACATTGTAACACAATCTGTGAATGAGGAAGTGTCAGGATTGGACTCACCACTGGTGGTGGGACTCATCTGCCGTGTGGGCTGCAGTACCAGGGCTGGCCAGCGGGTGCTCTCAGCAGTCAGAAGCTCACTCCTGCAATCAAGTCATCACCTGAGGCTGATTGCAGGAGGTGTATTTAAGGAGTGGCCAGGCCTGCAGTCAGTGCCTTGGTGTATAGTTTCCCTTGGCCCCGGTATCCTGATCCTGCCTGCTTGAATCCTGACTTTGCATGAACTCTGCCTGTACTGACCTCGGCTATTCCTGACTACTCTTCCGCCTGCTCCTTGTACCTTGCCAGCCCATTTGCTACCGACCCGGCCTGCCCGACTACGTTTAGTATTGTTCTTATTGTTATATGTTGGAGGTTTGGTTTGGTTGCACTGTGTTTATGTTTCGTCTTGCACTGCGTTTATGTATTGTTTAGTCTTGAATAAATTGTATTGTTTATACTATACCTGAAGCCTGCGGTTCCCTGTGTCAGTCCACACACCTCTGGTCATACCTAGAGCCCTGACAGGAAGAGTCTGATCAGTCACAGGATTCTCCCCTCTATTCACAAATCATGTTACAGTGTAATCATTGCAAATATTTTTTTCATTGGAGGAAAGGGTAGGAGGCGGCTTGTCCCCATGGGATCATCTTTAGGGCAGCTGAGCTTGGAAACCCAAAGCTGTTAACCCCCACAGTGCTAGACGTTCAGCAGCAGGAAGAGGATGTCATGATATGCAGGCTGCTGGATTCTGCAGAAATCTTCACTGCAGGGATGCCCTGTCCTCTTCCTGATGATGAACATCTGGTGGCATGAAGTTAACAGCTTGGGGTGCCCAGATTTAGCTGGATTTAAGATAATCCGACAAGATCACATCCCTCCTGTCCTCTCTTCCAATAAGAAAAGTTATTTCACCGATTACAATATAACAAAATCTGTGAATGAGGAAGAGTCTGATGAGTCACATGATTCTCCCCTGCATTCACAGATCTTGTTACAATGTGATCAGTGAAAGAACTTTTTCCATCCCATCTTTAGTGCAGCTGAGCTTTGAGACCCAAAGCTGTTGATCCCCACAGTGCTGGAAGTTCTGAGGCAGGAAGAGGACAGGGCAGTAAGGGGATGTCACATAGAGGTTCTATCTCTATCCAAAAATTCAAATAATTAAAAGTGAAGTTTAGCTTAAAAACTATTTTCTCTACAGCTTCAGTTACATTACTTACCTGTAATGAAGAATATCCCACGTTATGCAGGCTGCTGGATTCTGTAGAAATCTTCACTGCAGGGATGCCCTGTCCTCTTCCTGATGATGAACTTCTGGCGCCATGGAGTTAACAGCTTTGGGTCCCCAGACTCAGCTGGACTAAAGAGGATCTGACAGGGACACATCCATCCTCTCCTCACACACCCCTCCTGTCCTCTACTCCGCATAGAAAAGTTCTAGCTACATTGTTACACAATCTGTGAATGAGGAAGAGTCTGATCAGTCACATGATTCTCCCCTCTATTCACAAATCATGTTACAGTGTAATCATTGCAAATACTTTTCTCATTGGAGGAAAGGGTAGGAGGTGGCTTGTCCCCATGGGATCATCTTTTAGGGCAGCTGAGCTTGGAAACCCAAAGCTGTTGTCCCCAGCTGAACTAAAGATGATCCGACTAGATCACCTCCCTCCTGTCTTCTCCTCCAATAACAAAAGTTATTTCACTAATTACAACGTAACACGATCTGTGAATGAGGAAGAGTCTGATCAGTCACATGATTCTCCCCTCCATTCACAAATCATAATACAGTGTAATCAGTAAAAGAACGTTTCTCATTGGAGGCAGCGTGTCCCCATGGGATCACCTTTAGTGCAGCTGAGCTTGGAGACCCAAAGCCATTAACCCCCACAGTGCTGGAAGTGTTGAAAACATTTTTCACCACTGCTGCCCTGTCCTCTTCCCGCTGCCAAACTTCTGGAACTGTGGGGGGTCATCTGACAGGGACAGGCCCCTTCCTGTAATCTCCTCCAATAAATATATCCTATATTACAGTTACATGTACTTAGTGAAATAAATTTTCGGACTTGAGGAGAGAATCGGAGGGGGTGTGTCCCCATCGGATCATTGTTAGTGCAGCTGAGCCTGGTGACCTGAAGCTGTTAAACATCAACAGGAAGAGGACGGGGCAGCAGGAAGAGGACGGGGCAGCCCTGCAGTGAAGATTTCTACAGAATCCAGCAGGAAATCTCCCCATCAAGGACATAGACAATAAGACTGTGTTACATGGGGGTTCTCTCTAATGTTTGGACAGAATTAGGGATTGTTATAGTGTCCTTGATGGAGAGCTTTCCTCTCAGATCCTCTCCTGGACTGGAGTCACCTAAAATGAACACAATCTGGTTGGGTGTTGCTCTGTAGATTTAGGCTAAGAAAAAGATACCTCCTTCGAATCGGAAAAATAGCCACACGTCCACCATTTCTTCTTTAGCCATTGCTTCAAAAAGTTTGGATACTTAGGCTACTTTTGCAGGCTCCTATTTCATTTGAGCCCATCCACTTTTTTGTTGGGCCTTCCTTTTTCAAGCCTCTCCAGATTTGCCGGGAAACTATCCTCCCATGTCTTGATGACGGCCAGGAGAACCATTCCCATGCACCGGCTTTCTACTACATCTCCTACGAGATCGGAATTGGTGAATGTTATAGCAGAGATTAGGAAAACGGAATACATTGCTGTTTCGCCTACTAACTCTGCCCCCATTACCAACTCTGCCCCCATTACCAACTCTGTCCTCATTACTAACTCTGCCCCCATTACCAACTCTGCCCCCATTACCAACTCTGCCCCCATTACCAACTCTGTCCTCATTACTAACTCTGCCCCCATTACCAACTCTGCCCCCATTACCAACTCTGCCCCCATTACAAACTCTGTCCTCATTACTAACTCTGCCCCCATTACCAACTCTGCCCCCATTACCAACTCTGCCCCCATTACCAACTCTGTCCTCATTACTAACTCTGCCCCCATTACCAACTCTGCCCCCATTACCAACTCTGCCCCCATTACCAACTCTGCCCCCATTACCAACTCTGTCCCCATTACAAACTCTGTCCTCATTACTAACTCTATCCCCATCACTAACTCTGCCCCCATTACCAACTCTGCCCCCATTACCAACTCTGCCCCCATTACCAACTCTGTCCCCATTACAAACTCTGTCCTCATTACTAACTCTATCCCCATCACTAACTCTGTTCCCATCACTAACTCTGTCCCCATTACTATCTCTGTCCCCATTACTATCTCCGTCCCCATCACTAACTCTGTCCCCATTACTAACTCTGTCCCCATTACTATCTCTGTCCCCATCGCTAACTCTGTCCCCATTGCTATCTCTGTCCCCATCACTAACTCTGTCCCCATTACTATCTCTGTCCCCATTGCTAACTCTGTCCCCATTTTTGAGGGAGTTTGGGAACCGTGGGATCTTTCCTTTTCCGATTTGCCTACTCAGTTGTCTGAACATGATGACTAACTCATTGTTATGTATTGACATTGGATGTACCTAAATGCCTCTCATCAATGAGCCTATTTCTCTGTTCTTTACTACTTTGTGATTGTTATTTTGCGATTCTATACACTTCTGTTTGTTGTATGCATTTTGCAAATCAATAAAAAGTAAATTATACAAAAATAAAAACGTTTGGATACAAAGTCACGGCTCTCCACTAGACCCTTCTTCTTCTCCTCCAATGTGTTTCCCCCCCAGCAGGTGCTTAGCCATAGCGGATATGTTCCATCCCAGAGGACATGTTTGACCCCGACAGGACTTGAGTTGGCCATACACTGGTAGAATTTAATTTGACATTTTTAGTACCTATGATTTTCCCTTTCAGATCCTCTCCTGGACTGGAGTCACCTAAAATGAACACAATCTGGTTGGGTGTTCCTCTGTAGATTTAGGCTAAGAAAAAGATACCTCCTTCGAATCGGAAAAATAGCCACACGTCCACCATTTCTTCTTTAGTCATTGCTTCAAAAAGTTTGGATACTTACGGCTACTTTTGCAGGCTCCTATTTCATTTGAGCCCATCCACTTTTTGTTGGGCTTTCCTTTTTCAAGCCTCTCCAAATTTGCCGGGAAACTATCCTCCCATGTCTTGACGACGGCCAGGAGAACCATTCCCATGCACCGGCTTTCTACTACATCTCCTACGAGATCGGAATTGGTGAATGTTATAGCAGAGATTAGGAGAACGGAATACTTCGCTGTTTCACCTACTAACTCTGTCCCCATTACTATCTCTGTCCCCATTACTATCTCCGTATCCATTACTAACTCTGTCCCCATTACCATCTCCGTCCCCATTACTAACTCTGTCCCCATTACTATCTCTGTCCCCATTACTATCTCCGTCCCCATTACTAACTCTGTCCCCATTACTTACTCTGTCCCCATTACTATCTCTGTCCCCATTACTAACTCTGTCCCCATTACTTACTCTGTCCCCATTACTATCTCTGTCCCCATTACTAACTCTGTCCCCATTACTTACTCTGTCCCCATTACTAACTCTGTCCCCATTACTATCTCTGTCCCCATTACTAACTTTGACCCCATTACTTACTCTGTCCCCATATGTGAGGCAGTTTGGGAACCATGCGATCATATTTGACCCCAACGGGAGTTGAGTTGGCCACACACTGGTAGAATTTAATTTGAAACCTTTAGTACCTATGGTTTTCTAATAATGGGGTGAAATTATTTTTCATTTTGAACCACAGTGCCAAATTTCAACCAATTTGTTCTAGAAATCAGAAATGTGTTCCCTAATCAAATGCTAAAAGAAAACAAAATTTCATCAAACCTTCATCAAACATCGAATGTACTGAGAATGTCTGTATGACTGTTCAAACAAACGTTCGTTTGAAAATCTCCAAGTGTATGGCCAGCTATAGTCCTAGAGGACGAGTTTTATGCCTTCAAAAAGCTTTATTACAACTATTACAGTCACCAAGTCAAGCCGAAGCACGTGGTTCTCCACCAGATCCTGCTTCTTCTCCTCCTCTAATAGAGGACCATGATTAAAGCTGGCCATAGAGTAGCAGAAAATTCCTATGAATGACTTGTCGAAGGTCCTTCGAATGTTCTTACTGTTCAGACTGCAATCCCCGAATATCCCTGCAGATATCTGTCCACCAGTGGGAGACTCTTCCAGAAAGCTGACAGAGGAGACCCTGTAGGGGGAAGCCTACTCTTTAGCCGGTCATACACGGGTTGAATTCCGAACTAATTTTCTTTAGAAGATTGGAAATTTTGTGCGTTTTTATAATCCGGCGGCGCCACCATTGATTTCGAAATTCAACCAACCGAGCCTTTCATTTCAGCTCATGTTCCTACAAAAAAGAATTTTCGTGGCCAAGAATTTTTTCTTTCCAGGTCACGGCATTTCTTGTCCAATTCTTCCATCATTGATTAGAAATTTGTTTGCTTTTCAAAAAATTTTGAACATGCTTGATCACTCAAATTCGAAGGTCGCTTGAAAATCGGCCATTTCTGTGGCCTACTAATGGTGCGAAATTTGAACGAAAACTGTTAGAAAAGATTTTCTAAAGAAAATACTTTTGGAATTCAACCCGCGTATGGCCGGCTTTTCCCTCCTCGGCAAGTACCGGCACCTCTCTGTGACAGACCCAATCAGGACAGGGTCTCTTGGAGGGGACTGCAGGCTAGCCTCTTGCCTACTGACTATGGACCCTAGCATTTGAGAGGGCTCTTGTTCTTTGGGAGATGTGTGCCTGGGGAACCTTTCGGCGCAGTTTGACTTCAAGTCCATGTCTCACCAAAACGCACAGATTCTAAGAACTGGAGGACCAGGATACAGATTTGGGGGTCTCTGTACCCAAATCAGGATTGACTGCTTCAACCCCCTCCCTCCTAGACTTACGTACTCTAAGGAGGTGGTAATATAATCAGCTCAACCCAACCTGATACTGAAGTCTCTTGCTGTAATCGGTTACAAATCGGGATGTGTCTACCGTTGTATCTTTGTCCCATTGTTAATTGAGCTAAATGAGTCACCTATTGTTTCTGTCTATTGGCTAGTCCTCCAGGAGGTTCCTACATGATGGGATGAGTCTGGTGTCAACCTGACCACGTTACCTAATCAGTGTGGGATGTTTATCCCAATGTGTAATGTTTGTTTTTATTGCTCATGTGGGGATTGCCCCTATTTCTGCAGTGTATAAAAACCTGTATTTCTGTTCAATAAAACAGTTCCAGTTGCACATCAGCTAGTGTCGTGTAGTTCTTGGGTGCAATGCCCAGTTATAATACCTTGGTCCTTTGTCCCAGCGGTGAGGAAGCAGTTTTCTGACGGAAGCACCCAGGCGGGGGGCCAGGCAGTCCCTCACACTCTCCCTAATGCTACTCCTACTCTCTTCTTAATCTTCAGGGTCTTTGTTCCTATCTCCTACTTATTTTACAAGATTTTGGTATCCGATAGGATTGCTGTCCTCCCCATGATGGTTGTCTGGAGCCCATAGAAGAGGACAATCAGTCCTCAATGGGCTCCTGCCAGCTTGAAGAAACAGCACAGTGCCACCTTTCAGTCGGAGGATATACTGCAGCCTAAAAGCGGGCTTCAGAGCTTAGAGGTTGATGAGGCATGGAAGAGAGGTGCAGAGGTGAGCTGTGGACAGGGGTTGGCTATCACACTGATGCTGACTTGGGTGGGAGGTGCACGTTTGGCGTCTTTGCACCGGGCCCTGGATGACCTAGTCCCAGCACCGGCACAGTTTTAAATGCAGCAGAAACCTCATGGAAGGGGTCTCCTTAGACATCAAGTGACATCACCAACACCGTATTTGGGTTCAGTCCAAACATAGGTGACTATATGTGTGGCAGCTGAACACCAAGCTGGCCCCCAAGCAGCGGGAACACCGATTGCTTCCAGTCACCTGGATTATAGGGGTCACGAGTCACGGCGTTCCTGACATGACCCCATCCTTCAAATGTGAGGGGCAAGGCAGGGTCGCCTGGTGTCAGTCTGCTGTGTTCACACCTGATCCAGTGTCTGTGGGATTTGGCTCCAACAAGGTATTCATCACCAACGACTCCAGCATCCCTTTTCTGACCGGGGCGAAAAAATTCCCACTGAACGCAGACGCGACAACCTCAGGTGTGGAATTCCTGCGCTCACCACAGACCTCCGCTGCCGCTAATGCATTCTGCAGGAAGGGCCCGAGGAGCTCCCAATTCTAACACAGGGAACTGCAATGTGAGACTGGAGGGAAAGGAAAGAGGTGTCCCGGGATTTACCGTCCGTGTCCGTGAAACAAAAATGTCTCCCACCCTCTGCAATGACAAAAATCCCCCCCCCCCCGGGGTGGTATGACAACGCCGAGATCTGGGCTGTGCATGGCAGAAGCATTGAAAGAACAAAGCATAGCCAGATCCGAATTGTAACTCCATTGCATTTGGATTTCTAGCAGATTGACGGGGATTGTTCTGCATTTGCAGGGTCTTTGCTTCGTGCCAGCCGGCCCATTGCTACCACCAGTACCATGACAGGGTGTACAACGCCCAGGGCGAGGATCCAGAATTGTGCCCCCCTCCCTTACTGTTAATATATGCTGTAGAATGGGTGCACCACTCTGTGTTCGGTCTTTGCCTCCTTCCCACATGGGGGCAATATATTTTAAAATATATTGAAATAAAATATATTTGAAATATATTCTTCCCAAATACATTGACATATATTGGAAATATTACAATTTTGTCCGTATTCAATATATTTAAAAAAAAATATTATATATATATATATACACACAAATATATATTTTTCTATGTTAAAAAAAATCTGAAGAATATTTTAAAAAAATATATATTTTTAAAAATATTTTTCATATATTTTGTAATATATAAAAAACACATTTCAACATACAGTGTATATATATATATATTTATATATATATATATATACATACAGTGAAGGAAATGCGTATTTGCTCCCCGGCTGATGGTGAATATTCGCCCCTCACACAGAAATGATCGGTCTAACAATGGAATGTTCGCCCCTCACACAGAAATGATCGGTCTAACAATGGAATGTTCGGTGTAACACTGAGAGACAGAATACAACAACAAATTCAGCAGAAATGCGTCTAACAAATGATGACTGATCTGCATGTTCATGAGGGAAAGAAGGATTTGATCCCCTTCACAAAACATGACTTAGTACTTGGTGGCCAATCCCTTGTTGGCAATCACAGAGGTCAGACGTTACCTGGAGTTTGCCCCCAGGTTCGCACACATCTCAGGAGGGATTTTGGCCCACTCCTCTTGGCAGATCCTCTCCAAGTCATTAAGGTTTGGTGGCTGATGTTTGGCAACTCGAACTTTCAGCTCCTTCCACAGATTTTCAATCGGACGAAGGTCTGGAGGCTGGCTAGGCCACTCCAGGACCTTGATGTGCTTCTTCTTGAGCCGCTCCTTTGTTGCCTTGGCCGTGTGTTTTGGGTCATTGTCATGCTGGAACACCCATCCACCACCCATTTTCAAAGGTTTTGAATGTTCGACCGCGAACCGAACAGGGAGGTGTTCTGCCCCTCACTACTGTTCTATTATCAGCCTGACTGCACCAAGCTGCTAAAAGTGACATCACAGGTCACATGACCAGAGTGGTGCCGCCAACTTCAGAGGTCAGCAGTCAGTTTGGTCTCTTCTCTCTGGATTCTCTCCATCATAGCCGTGTCGTTATGTCAGCCCATAGTGCGCTTCACTTGCAGCTTCTTCATCTCCCTATTCAGATGGAGTGCCGTGCCTCGCAATCACAGGCCGCATGTCTCGCACCAGTGCAAACCGGGCCTTAAAGAGCGCCTGCTGGTAGATCATCCACTCTCTGGATGGTTTTAATTTAGAACTTTATTAACCACTTCCAGTCCGGACACTTTCCCACCCTTCCAGTCCAGACACTTTCCCTCCTTCCAGTCCGGACACTTTCCCCCCCTTCCAGTATAGACACTTTCCCCCCCTTCCAGTCCAGACACTTTCCCTCCTTCCAGTCCGGACACTTTCCCCCCCTTCCAGTCCGGACACTTTCCGCCCCTTCCAGTCCGGACACTTTCCCCCCTTCCAGTCCGGACATTTTCCCCCCCCTTCCAATCCGGACATTTTCCCTCCTTCCAGTCCGGACACTTTCCCCCCCCTTCTAGTCCGGACATTTTCCCTCCTTCCAGCCGAACTCTTTCCCCCCCCTTCCAGTCCGGACACTTTCACTCCCTTCCAGTCCGGACATTTTCCCTCCTTCCAGCCGGACTCTTTCCCCCCCCTTCCAGTCCGGACACTTTCCCCCCCTTCCAGTCCGGACATTTTCCCTCCTTCCAGCCGGACTCTTTCCCCCCCTTCCAGTCCGGACACTTTCCCCCCCTTCCAGTCCGGACATTTTCCCTCCTTCCAGCCGGACTCTTTCCCCCCTTCCAGTCCTGACACTTCAGCCCCTCCCAGTCCGGACACTTTCCCCCCCTTCCAGTCCGGACACTTTCCCCCCTTCCAGTCCGGACACTTTCACCCCCTTCCAGTCCGGACACTTTCCCTTCTTCCAGTCCGGACTCTTTCCCCCCTTCCAGTCCTGACACTTCAGCCCCTCCCAGTCCGGACACTTTCCCCCCCTTCCAGTCCGGACACTTTCCCCCCCCCCAGTCCTGACACTTCAGCCCCTCCCAGTCCGGACACTTTCACCCCCTTCCAGTCCGGACACTTTCCCTCCTTCCAGTCCGGACACTTTCCCCCCTTCCAGTCTGGACACTTTCCCTCCCCTCCCAGTCCGGACACTTCAGCCCCTCCCAGTCCGGACACTTTCACCCCCTTCCAGTCTGGACACTTTCACCCCCTTCCATTCCGGACACTTTTCCCCCTTCTTGTCTGGACACTTCCCCCCCCCTCCCAGTCTGGACACTTCAGCCCCTCCCAGTCCGGACACTTTCACCCCCTTCCAGTCCGGACACTTTTACCCTCTTCCAGTCCGGACACTTTCCCCCCCTTCCAGTCCGAACACTTTCCCCCCCTTCCAGTCTGGACACTTTCCCCCCTTCCAGTCCGGACACTTTCCCCCCTCCAGTCCGGACACTTTCACCCCCTTCCAGTCCGAACACTTTCCCCCCCTTCCAGTCTGGACACTTTCCCCCCTTCCAGTCCGGACACTTTCCCCCCTTCCAGTCCGGACACTTTCCCCCCCTTCCTGTCTGGACACTTTCCCCCCCTTCCAGTCCGGACACTTTCCCCCCTTCCAGTCCGGACACTTTCACCCACTTCCTGCCCGGACACTGCCCCCCCCCTTCCAGTCCGGACACTCCCCCCCCTTCCAGTCCGGACACTCCCCCCCCTTCCAGTCCGGACACTCCCCCCCCCCTTCCAGTCCGGACACTCCCCCCCCCTTCCAGTCCGGACACTCCCCCCCCCCTTCCAGTCCGGACACTCTACCCCCTTCCAGTCCGGACACTCTACCCCCTTCCAGTCCGGACACTCCCCCCCCCCTTCCAGTCCGGACACTCTACCCCCTTCCAGTCCGGACACTTTCACCCCCTTCCTCTCCAGGCCAATTTTCAGCTTTCAGTGCTATCACACTCTGAATGACAATTGCGCGGTCATGCAACACTGTATCCATATGAATTGTTTATCATTTTTTTTAAGACAGATAGAGCTTTATTTTGCTGGTATTTAATCACCTCGGGGTTTTTTTTTTTTGCTAAACAGACCAAAAACCACTGAAAATTTTGGGAAAAAAAGTTTTTTCTTAGTTGTTATAAAATTTTGTAAATAAGTGATTTTTCTCCTTCACTGATGTGCGCTAATGAGGCTGCAGTGATGGGCACTGATAGGCTGCACTGATGGACACTGATAGATGGCACTGATGAGGAGGCACTGGTAGGTGGCACTGATCGGCATTGACAGGCATCACTGATGGGCACTGAAAGGCAGCACTCATATATGGCACTGATAGGTGGCACTGATAGGCAGCACTGACTGGCACTGTTAGGCGGCACTGACTGGCACTGATAGGCAGCACTGACTGGCACTGATAGGCAGCACTGACTGGCATTGATAGGTGGCACTGAAAGGCAGCTCAGATGGGCACTGATATGTGGCATTGATGTGGCACTGATGGGCACTGACAGGTGGCACTGCTGAGGCTACACTGATTATCAGTGCCCTGATGATCAGTGTACATGTCCCCTCCGAGGAATGCTGATTACCGGCATTTCCCTATTTACATGTGATCAGCTGTGATTGGACACAGCTGATCACATGACCGAACCGACATCTTCGGCTCTTTCCGTTGATCGGTGATCCGCTGTGTCCGAGGGACACAACACACCACCAATCGCCGCGCTACACGCTTAGAATGGGAGGACGTCATATGAAGTCCTCCCAGAACGAGAGAACCGCCTTGCGCCCGTCATTACCTTATATGGCAGGTGGGAGGCGGTTAAAGTATATAACTAAAGACAAAACATGTTTTTTTTAGTTTTGGATGGAATGGAGAGGGTTTAGACCCCCTGTCAGTATTTATTGCTGTCTGTGTCCCCGTTAAGGAGATCCCCCCTCTCTATTTGTCCTGTTTACCGAGATCCTCAAAAGTGAGAGTAAAAGAAAATTCCAAATTTTGGGTTTTCCCCAGAAAACGTAATAGAGGAGAAATCTTCCAACAGGGACACTAGGTCTGGTGATCCCCAAGGAATTCCCATGATTTGCAGGGATTTACTCTCACATCCTGTTTGACTTTGAGACAGGAAGTGAAGGGAAATCTCCGAAATGGGACATGGATGGCGAAACGGACGGAGATTATAACCCTCCCTTACTCTATCCAAAATGAAAAAAAAATTGCCTATAGTTCTACTTTAAACCTTTTTACTGTATTGGTGACACAAAAAGTGGAGAAAAAAAGCCAAACTGACGCATTCCACGCAAAACCTCAAAAATGGACTGGACAAAATTATTGGCACCCTCCATGTAATATTTGGTGGCACACCCCTTGGAAAATATAACGGAAATCAATGGCTTCCTGTCACCATCAATTGGCTTCTTCCACCTCTCTACTGGAATTTTGGATCGCTCTCCTTCCTCCAACTGCTCCGGGTCTCTCAGATTGGAAGGTTCCTTTTCCCAACTGCTGGTCTGGGATCTCTCCACAGGAGCTCTATGGGATGGAGATCTGGACTCATTGCTGGCCAGTTCAGTCCTCTCCAGCGCTTTGTCTGAAACCATCTCTGGGGGCTTTGTGACGTGTGCTTTGGGTCATTGTACTGCTGGAAGACCGATGACCTTTGATGGAGACCCAACTTTCTGACACCGGGCCCTACATTGCACCCCAGAATTCTCTGGTAGTCTTCAGATTTCATAATGCCATGCACACGGCCAAGACATGCAGTGCCTGAAGCAGCAAAGCAACCCCAAAACATTAGTGACCCCCCCCACCATGTGTGACTGTAGGGACTGTGACCCCCCCCACCATGTGTGACTGAAGGGACTGTGACCCCCCACCATGTGTGACTGGAGGGACTGGATTCTTTAAGACCTCATTGCTTTTTTCTGAAAACAGTAGAATGATGGGCTTTACCAAAAAGCTGCCATTTTGTTTTGTCTGTCCACAGCACATTCCTCCAAAAAAGATTTTGGCTTCCTCAGGTACGTTTTGGCAAATTTTGATCTGGCTTTTTATGTTTCTGTGTCAGCAGTGGGGTCCTCCTGGGTCTCCTCCCATATTTCCGTGTCAGCGGTGGGGTCCTCCTGGGTCTCCTCCCATATTTCCGTGTCAGCGGTGGGGTCCTCCTGGGTCTCCCACCATATTTCTGTGTCAGCGGTGGTGTCCTCCTGGGTCTCCCACCATATTTCTGTGTCAGCGGTGGTGTCCTCCTGGGTCTCCTACCATATTTCCGTGTCAGCGGTGGTGTCCTCCTGGGTCTCCCACCATATTTCTGTGTCAGCGGTGGTGTCCTCCTTGGTCTCCTACCATATTTCTGTGTCAGCGGTGGGGTCCTCCTGGGTCTCCCACCATATTTCCGTGTCAGTGGTGGGGTCCTCCTGGGTCTCCTACCATATTTCTGTGTCAGCGGTGGGGTCCTCCTGGGTCTCCTACCATATTTCTGTGTCAGCGGTGGGGTCCTCCTGGGTCTCCTCTCATATTTCTGTGTCAGCATTGGTGTCCTCCTGGGTCTCCTCCCATATTTCTGTGTCAGCAGTGGGGTCCTCCTGGGTCTCCTCCCATATTTCTGTGTCAGCGGTGGGGTCCTCCTGGGTCTCCTTCCATATTTCTGTGTCAGCGGTGGTGTCCTCCTGGGTCTCCCACCATATTTCTGTGTCAGCGGTGGGGTCCTCCTGGGTCTCCTACCATATTTCCGTGTCAGCGGTGGGGTCCTCCTTGGTCTCCTACCATATTTCTGTGTCAGCGGTGGGGTCCTCCTGGGTCTCCCACCATATTTCCGTGTCAGCGGTGGGGTCCTCCTGGGTCTCCTCTCATATTTCTGTGTCAGCAGTGGTGTCCTCCTGGGTCTCCTCCCATATTTCTGTGTCAGCGGTGGTGTCCTCCTGGGTCTCCCACCATATTTCTGTGTCAGCGGTGGGGTCCTCCTGGGTCTCCTCCCATATTTCTGTGTCAGCGGTGGGGTCCTCCTGGGTCTCCTACCATATTTCCGTGTCAGCGGTGGGGTCCTCCTTGGTCTCCTACCATATTTCCGTGTCAGCGTTTGGGTCCTCCTGGGTCTCCTACCATATTTCCGTGTCAGCGTTTGGGTCCTCCTGGGTCTCCTACCATATTTCCGTGTCAGCAGTGGGGTCCTCCTGGGTCTCCTACCCGATTTCTGTGTCAGCGGTGGGGTCCTCCTGGGTCTCCTCCCATATTTCTGTGTCAGCGGTGGGGTCCTCCTGGGTCTCCTCCCATATTTCTGTGTCAGCGGTGGGGTCCTCCTGGGTCTCCTCCCATATTTCTGTGTCAGCGGTGGGGTCCTCCTGGGTCTCCTCCCATATTTCTGTGTCAGCAGTGGGGTCCTCCTGGGTCTCCTCCCATAGCGTCCCTTTTCATCAAAACTGAGTAATTGACAGAAAGATTGGAATCAGATTTCAGTCAGACAGACAGAGCCTCAAGCAAGCTTCATCTGCTCTGCTATATCTTTGGCAACTCACAGGGCTTTGGGAATCCTTTGTCGTGTATTTCATGTATTTTTTAAAACTGCCGAGAGTTTTCCTTTTAAAGTTTTTATCAAGCATTAAGTTACATACACAGCTGAGTAATTGCAAGAAAGATTGGAATCAGATTTCAGTTAGACAGACAGAACCTCAAGCAAGCTTCATCTGCTCTGCTATATCTTTAGTTCACTCATGGGGCTCTGGGAATCCGTTGTCATGTATTACCTATATCTGCCGAGAGTTCAGCTATAAAGTTTTTATCAAGTATTAAGTTACATACAAAACTGAGTAATTGCAAGAAAGATTGGAATGAGATTTCAATTAAACAGACAAAACTTCAAGCAAGCTCTTATCTTCTCTGCTATATCTTTAGCTAACCCGTGGGGCTCTGGGAATCCTTTATCATGTATTTTATGTTTATTTATAAAACAAAGGTTGTTTATAGATAAAAAAAAAAGAAACAGATATAAAACAACTGTTAAAGCAGTTTGTCACCAGGGCAGAAAGTCCTATGAGCTCTTCCCAAAGAGGACCATGACAGCACCTTACAGAGGTTCTATACTCTTCCCCATCCCATCCAAAACTTCTCAGAAAGACCTTTGGTTGGAGCTGGTCCTATACGTTGGCCATTATACAAGGCACATAATTCACAAAGGCTGGGAAAGGCTCCTCTAAGGTTACACGTTACTCTCAAGCTCGGTATAATTTATGGGGCTATGCCTCCCTGGCTTCAAAGCTTCTGAAGGATGGGGAAAGTTAGAGACGCAGAGGCCGCAGAATAATCTGACACTTCCCGGGGACTCATTAATGCAACGCACAGGAAAACGTACACAAGAAACTAACACTGCCTATCACACCTAATGAAAGTTTTAACCATGCGCCAGAGCCGAGCCGACCACACAGCGGCAAGACTGCAGCCAATGCCAATACTGGATCGGGTATCAAGCTGTGTACAGAATTCTATCCATCTATATAATGGTGATCAGGCACAACATGACTTTTAGTATCTAAATTTCCCCTAAAGCGGAGTTCCGGCCCCCGCCACCTCCCAAAATAAACGTTAAAAGTCAGCAGCTACAAGTACTCTGGCTGCTGACTTTTAATATTAGGACACTTACCTGTCCAGGCATCCAGCAGTGTCCTCCCCCAAAGCCGATTCTTCAATTGGAGCCGCCATCTTGACTAAGGGAAACCAGCAGTAACCAGAAACCAGCGCTCAGATCCTTCTTGCTGCACTCAAAAATATGAAATCCAGCACTTGCTGAAGTGTCGCCTGTGATAGATCGGGGAATCTTGATACTAGCAGCAAAGAACAAAACAGGGCGCACTCTCCTCGTGGCATTACCGTGGTAGTAAGAAAAAGTGGAAGCTGTGCTTTTCTGCCAACTGCCCCCCTCGCTGCCACATTTGGCACCTTTTGGGGGGGAGGGGGGGAGCAGGTACCTGGTTTTGACAGGTACCTGCTCCCACTTCCAGCTCAGTTCACCATGGCGAACTGAGCCAGACGTTCAGCACTCCCCGCAGCCCTATGGGACACTTCCAAAGTCCCAGCCTATTCACACTGTGCAGCGCACTTCGCGCATGCGTAGTAGGAAACCGCAAGGCTTCACTGCTGGTCTCCCTTAGAAGAAAACAACAAAACAGGGCGCACTCTCCTCGTGCATTACCGTGATAGGAAGAAATGTATTATAAAAATACAAATGCATACTCAGAAGCCAAAAAGGTCATAACAACAGAGACAAGGAGTCAAAAGCTGCCAGTCATGGGCAACAATGGTCCTCGGGGGAAGTGCTAACGTGTTTCGGGAGTCAAACTCCCTCAGAGCAATAGATTAAAAAAAACTGCTTTTCTTTGTGTGTGTGGTCCCATATGATCTGAGGAAGAGGGGGGGGAGAGAGAAGGGACAGAAAGAGAAGAGAGAGAGGGGGGAGAGAGAGAGGGGGGAGAGAGAAGGGACAGAAAGAGAAGAGAGAGAGGGGGGGAGAGAGAAGGGACAGAAAGAGAAGAGAGAGAGAGGGGGGAGAGAGAGAGAAACAGGAGAGAGAGAAGGAAGAGAGAGAGGAGAGAGATGGTAAAGAGAGAGAGGGAGAAACAGGAGAGGGAGAGGGGGGGGAGAGGGGGGAAGAGAGAGAGGGGAGAGAGATGGGGAAGAGAGAGGGGGGGGAGAGAGGGGGGGAGAGAGAGAGAGGAGAGAGAGGGAGAAACAGGAGAGGGAGAGGGGGGAGAGAGAGGGGGGAGAGAGAGGGGGAAGAGAGAGAGGAGAGAGAGATGGGGAAGAGAGAGAGAGGGGGGAGGAGAGAGAGAGGGGGAAGAGAGAGAGGAGAGAGAGAGGGAGAAACAGGAAAGGGAGGGGAGAGAGAGAGGGGGGGAGAGGAGAGCTAGAGGGAGAAGAGAGAGAGAGGGGGGGGGAGAGGGGGAGAGGGAACAGAGAGGGGGAAAGGAGAGAGAGGGGGGTAGAGATGGAGGAGAGAGGGGAGAGAGAGGAGAGAGGGGGAAAGAAAGAGAGAGAGAGGAGGGGGGAGAGAAGATAGAGATAGGGAGAGAGAGGGGGAAGAGAGGGAGAAAGCAGAGAGAGTGAGGGGGGGGGGGGGAAGAGAGAGAATCCTATATACATACACACACTTATTGAACTCTCTCGCTCTCATTGTGGAGGGGGGCACAACATTTTTGTGCTGCCTTGGGCAGCACAAAATCTAAATACTCTACTGGGTACACCTGTGCAAGACCGAAGGGGAGGAGCCGGTACACCTGTGCAAGACCGAAGGGGAGGAGCCGGTACACCTGTGCAAGGCTGAAGGGGAGGAGCCGGTACACCTGTGCAAGGCCGAAGGGGAGGAGCCAAGACACCTGTGCAAGACTGAAGGGGAGGAGCCGGTACACCTGTGCAAGACTGAAGGGGAAGAGCCGGTACACCTGTGCAAGGCTGAAGGGGAGGAGCCGGTACACCTGTGCAAGACTGAAGGGGAAGAGCCGGTACACCTGTGCAAGGCTGAAGGGGAGGAGCCAAGACACCTGTGCAAGGCTGAAGGGGAGGAGCCAAGACACCTGTGCAAGACTGGAGGGGAGGCCGGAGGGAGGATTTATTAATGCACCATGAAACTTTTCCGATGTTTGTGGGTGGACTCGCCTTCAGCAGATTTGCTTTTAGTTTGGGATGAATACTTTGACACGAGGAGAGGAAACAAACATGAGCCGCCATCTGCGGCGTACAAATACACAGAGCGCGAGCCTCTCGCTAATCTAATTACAGGCTAGAGGAGGACATTTTCCAGGAATCAGATAAGGTGACCGCTCTGCAGAGAGATTTACGAATGTCCTCAGAATCCTCGGAGAAGATCACACCATGAGGTCAATGAACACACAGATGGCCCAGTGAGGGTCACAGAGACACGGACTCCGGCCCAAGAGATGAGACGATTCGTATGATTTATATCATTGTTAGGAATTAATATTTTTGTTGTTATTAAGACTACTATTAATAATGATGAATAATCACAAATGATTTTATTTTTTTTAAATAATTGTTAACACTTCAAATATTAGTAACAGTACTTATTATTATTATTCCAGCTCGGAGCCGTCTCCAGCAGATCTCTCTCTCGGCTCTCACAGGAGACTCGGCAGTAGAGGGAGCCATTGAGCCCAGCCCCTCTAGTGACCCCCCATTGTCAGTGACTCCTGTGTCTCCAGTGACCCCTACACTCCTGTGTCTCCAGTGACCCCTACACTCCTGTGTGTCCAGTGACCCCTACACTCCTGTGTCTCCAGTGACCCCTACACTCCTGTGTCTCCAGTGACCCCTACACTCCTGTGTGTCCAGTGACCCCTACACTCCTGTGTGTCCAGTGACCCCTACACTCCTGTGTGTCCTGTGACCCCTACAGTCCTGTGTCTCCAGTGACCCCTACACTCCTGTGTGTCTAGTGACCCCTACACTCCTGTGTCTTCAGTGACCCTGGTAGTCCTCTATCTTCGTTGACCCCAGTGACCCCTACACTCCTGTGTCTTCAGTGACCCCTACACTCCTGTGTCTTCAGTGACCCTGGTAGTCCTCTATCTTCGTTGACCCCAGTGACCCCTGCACTCCTGTGTCTCCAGTGACCTTACAGTCATCAGTGACCCCATTATCTGCAGGGACCTTGGCACTCCTGTGTCTTTGGTGACCCCAGTGACCCCTGTATTCCTGTGTCTCCAGTGACCCCAGAGTCCTCAGTGACCCTGCCAATCCTGTGTCTTCAGTGACCCTAACCCAAACTTGCAATGTACAGTCTGATCACTGTGGGGGAGGGGGAGACTGAGGAAATGCTTCCTTTTCCTTCTACAAAGTTACAATGTACGGTCTGATTGCTGTGGGGGAGGGGAGACTGAGGAAATGCTTCCTTTTCCTTCTACAAAGTTACAATGTACAGTCTGATCGCTGGGGGAGGGGAGACTGAGGAAATGCTTCCCCCTGCCTGCAGCAAACTGATGGCATCATCTCAGCCCAGGCAAAGTCACTGACTGGAGCTCAAGGACGACTTTTTAATGATACACAAGTGGAGTGTTTCTGAGAAATGATATTATTGCTGTAATGAGATTCCGGGATGTGTTTTTACTTCTAAAGACGTCTGTAGTGTCAGGGCTGAGCTGTCATAGAGATAATTGGCAGTCGGGGTTCACTGTCCTTTCCACAAACTTCTTCATCATCTAAAACGAGAAAAAAAAAAGTTTCTTTGTCAGGAAAGAATTCCAACTGGCTGGGAGACAAAGCGCGAGAACAAAACCAAACGATTTCTATGAAGAGCGAAGTTCTATCGGGAGTCTTTATTAAAACCATCAGAGATGTCTTAGAAGTGCTTGTAAACATCAGAGTCTCGGCCCCTCCGCCGCGCACAGTGCGCCCGCCGCCCGCTATTTATAGCCTCGCCGTCAGCAGACTGAAGACGCTTCGCAGACCCGGACACATGAACAGACACCGAGGAGCCCTACAGACATATAAAGGAGTCCGGGCCAATCGGGTGAAAGATCTCCAAGATCTGAGGGCCCCAGAAAGCCCAACTCCAGCCAACGTTTTTATTTTGACTTGGAAGGGTTAAATCTGACCTCCGGCCCCCCCTTCAGTCTTGCACAGGTGTCCCGGCTCCTCCCTCTTCAGTCTTGCACAGGTGTAGAGGCTCCTCCCCTTCAGTCTTGCACAGGTGTACCGGCTCCTCCCCTTTGCTTGCCTCTATCTGGCCCTTGGAACACCATTTCTCCAACTAACACCAATGATGAGGTACCATTCCTCCCACTGACGCCATCAATGGGGCACCATTCCTTCCACTGACACTAATGATGGGGCACTATTCCTCCCACTGACACCAATCATAGGGCACCATTCCTCCCACTGACACCAATGATGGGGCACTATTCCTCCCACTGACACCAATGATGATGCACTATTCTTCCCACTGACACCAATGATGGGGCACTATTCCTCCCACTGACACCAATGATGGAGCACTATTCCTCCCACTGACAGCAATGATGGAGCACTATTCCTCCCACTGACACTAATGATGGGGCACTATTCCTCCCACTGACACCAATGATGGGGCACTATTCCTCCCACTGACACCAATTATGGGGCACTATTCCTCCCCCTGACACCAATGATGGGGCACTATTCCTCCCACTGATACCAATGATGGGGCACTATTCCTCCCACTGACACCAATGATGGGGCACTATTCCTCCCACTGACATCAATGATGGGGCACTATTCCTCCCACTGACACCAATGATGAGGGACTATTCCTCCCACTGACACCAATGATGGGGCACTATTCCTCCCACTGACACCAATGATGGGGCACTATTCCCCCTCCTAATACCATTAATGGGACATTTTCTATTCATACTGGACCCCTGGTCTAGCCCCTTCCTCTGCAGCCTGACTGCCCCGGCCCTCCACTTTTATTCATTGAATTTCAGTTTGTCTAATCATGGAGGCTCGGCATCACAAGTGTTCCTTACGGTGGTCCTTTCCAAATTTATTTTCTCTTGCCTGCTCTTTTCATCCATTGGATTGCAGTTTGTTTAACCATGGAGGCTCAGCATCACATGTGGTCGGGCCCTGGGCAGTCCACTGTCTTCAGGAACCAGGGGCGCACTGACAACTCATAAGGCCCCCGGGCAATAGGGGATCATGGGGCCCCTGTGTCCTTGCCCAAACTCAAAAAAGCCTATGAAAAAGGTACCAGGGGCATCTCATGGGGCCCCCTACTGACCCCGGGCCCTCGGGCAGTGCCCAAGTTTCCAAATGGTCAGTCCGCCCCTCAGGAACCTATGTATGGACCCTTCCACTAGACACAATCTGCCTACATTGTAACAGGGTGTTAGATGTGTAGTTCACACTTTTCACCACTAGATGCCCCCGTCAACCTTTCATTTCTTAATTGGGATCGTTTTTCCAGAGATTTTTTCCCTTTTGTTCTATGGAGGACAAGGCACCTTACAGGGGATTGACCGGTTCTCTGTATTGGGCTTCCAGTGGCCAGTTTGGGAAGCCAATGGTTGAGATTTGGGCAGCAGAGATAGCCCCTGCTTGGTCTTGTGGGGAATCCTGCAATGTGGGGAGTGCGAGATAGTGACAGAGATACACTGGCTAGGGATAGGGATGGGCAGAGCTGGCGCTCCTCATTGGGGGCCTGGCTGTCTGAACCTGTGTGCGCCAAGATGGCGTCATGAAACTCCAGCGTGATCAGCAGATTACTGCAGGACAACCTTAGAGATAGCCCCTGCTTGGTCTTGTGGGGAATCCTGCAATGTGGGGAGTGCGAGATAGTGACAGAGATACACTAGCTAGGGATAGGGGTGGGCAGAGTTGGCGCTCCTCATTGGGGGCCTGTCTGTCTGAACCTGCATGCGCCAAGATGGTGGCATGAGACTCCAGCATGATCAGCAGATTACTGCAGGACAACCTTAGAGAAAGCCCCTACTTGGTCTTGTGGGGAATCCTGCAATATGGGGAGTGTGAGATAGTGACAGAGATACACTGGCTAGGGATAGGGGTGGGCAGAGCTGGCGCTCCTCATTGGGGGCCTGGCTGTCTGAACCTACTTGCACCAAGATGGCGGCATGAGACTCCAGTGTGATCAGCAGATTACTGCAGGACAACCTTAGAGATAGCCCCTGCTTGGTCTTGTGGGGAGTCCTGCAATATGGGGAGTGTGAGATAGTGACAGAGATACACTGGCAAGGGATAGGGGTGGGCAGAGCTGGCGCTCCTCATTGGGGGCCTGGCTGTCTGAACCTACTTGCACCAAGATGGCGGCATGAGACTCCAGTGTGATCAGCAGATTACTGCAGGACAACCTTAGAGAAAGCCCCTACTTGGTCTTGTGGGGAATCCTGCAATATGGGGAGTGTGAGATAGTGACAGAGATACACTGGCAAGGGATAGGGGTGGGCAGAGCTGGCGCTCCTCATTGGGGGCCTGGCTGTCTGAACCTACTTGCACCAAGATGGCGGCATGAGACTCCAGTGTGATCAGCAGATTACTGCAGGACAACCTTAGAGATAGCTCCTGCTTGGTCTTGTGGGGAATCCTGCAATGTGAGGAGTGTGAGATAGGGACAGAGATACACTGGCTAGGGATAGGGGTGGGCAGAGCTGGCGCTCCTCATTGGGGGCCTGGCTGTCTGAACCTACTTGCACCAAGATGGCGGCATGAGACTCCAGTGTGATCAGCAGATTACTGCAGGACAACCTTAGTGATAGCTCCTGCTTGGTCTTGTGGGGAATCCTGCAATGTGAGGAGTGTGAGATAGGGACAGAGATACACTGGCTAGGGATAGTGGTGGGCAGAGTTGGCGCTCCTCATTGGGGGCCTGTCTGTCTGAACCTGCGTGCGCCAAGATGGCGGCATGAGACTCCAGCGTGATCAACAGATTACTGCAGGACAACCTTAGATCTGCTGGGCAGGTGAGTGATTTCTGACGCGTTAGACCAACTTCACAGGTAAATGGGGACGGATGGATGAAAAGCAAAGGGGAAGTGAATTTCCTCTTAAAAAATTAGGCAAAAATTTTTTCAAAATTGTAAGAAATTTTAGACAAATTTATTGCTGCTCCAAAAAATATATTTGTGTTTCAACCTGGCGGTTGAATTTTCCTCGTGAACGTTTTTATTCCTCGTAAGGCAACGGCGAGGATATTCGGCAAGGAATGCCGCGCACACATGACCTTGTTAAATAAATTAACGTAAAAAAAAAAAAAAATCCTGCTTCTCTAAACAAAAGAAATCCGCAAAAAAAAAAAAAAAGCGAAACCATCTGCCGTAACGAGCCAGGTTTACAAGCAATGTACTTGGATTATTTTTCTTAGCACATAGTAAAAAAATCATTAATGCAAAAAAGGTAAAAAGTGCTTGTCGAGAGGCCCGCGTCCGCTCCCAGCGACAGACCCGAGCCAAATGGAGAGATTACGAGAGCGCATTCTGCACGGGGGCTCGGAGTTGGGGGCGGGGGAGGGGGTTCTTGGCGGGAAGCACTTTCACATTTTATCACATAATATGGGAGCAAAGACCAAAAAAATAATGGACTTTCCAGAGAAGACCTTTGTTTTCTGCAGAGGCAAGCAATAAAAGGAGCGAAGTTTACCCGAAAAGTCAGCCGCTTGCCAACCAGGGAATTTTATTAATAAAAAGAGGAAAAAGGATGGCCGCTCCTGGCACCAGCCGGAGGTGACAGAACTCGCTCTGGGTCTCCCTGTCTATAAACCGAATCACGCATGCATGATGGTTTTTACTTCTGTAATAAGGAACATCTGTAACGGAATCGTTTGTGACTGCGAGTGTTTCGTTCTTCTACACAGCGCCGTATGAAGGACAATTTCCTCTTTTTTAGTTATTTCTTTTTAGACTGAACTATAATAGTGTCAAAAGTATACGTAGATCCTCCATGCCACCAGGTGGAGATGTTCAGGTAACCTGAAGATGCTGGACTCTGGCCTCTCTTTTCAGCCCTCCCTCTTCATTGACCTACCTCTGCCTCTGCTATCTTGTTGACCTCCCTTTTTGGTGGTCTACCTCTGTCTCTATTATCTTGTTGATCTCTCTTCTTATTGGCCTCCACCTACCTATTTTGCTTTTTTGACCTCTCTTGTCATTTTAACTTTACTTCTACTATCTTGCTGATCTCCTTCCTTGCTGGCCTACCTCTACCTTGACTGCCTTGTTGACCTCCCTCCTTGTTGGTCTACCTTTACCTCTTTTGCTTTGTTGACCTCCCTCGTCAGCTTACCTTTACCTCTACAATCTTGCTGACCTCCCTCCTTGTTGGCCTACCTCTAACCTTACCGCTTTTGCTTTGTTGACCTCCCTCGCCAGTTTACCTTTACCTCTACTGTTTTGTTGACCTCCCTTCTTGATGGCCTACCTCTACCTCTTTTGCCTTGTGGACCTCACTCCTTATTGGCTTACCTTTACCTCTATCTTGTTGACTTCCCTTTTTGGTGGTCTATGTCTGTCTCTGCTATCTTGTTGATCTCCCTCCTTATTGGCCTCCCCCTACCTCTTTTGCTTTGTTGACCTCCCTCGTCATCTTACCTTTACCTCTCCTATCTTGTTGACCTCCCTCCTTGTTGGTCTTCCTTTACCTCTTTTGCTTTGTTTACCTCCCTCGCCAGTTTACCTTTACCACTACTTTTTTGTTTACCTCTCTTCTTGTTGGCCTACCTCTACCTCTTTTGCCTTGTTGACCTCACTCCTTATTGGCTTACCTTTACCTCTACTACCTTGTTGACCTTCCTCTTTGTTGGCCTACCTTTACTATTTTTTTCACCTCATTCCTTATTGGCCTACCTCTACCTCTATTGCTTTTTTGACCACACTCTTTATTGGTTTGCCTTTACCTCTACTATCTTGTTGACCTCCCTCCGTCTTTGTTGGCCTACCTCTGCTATCCTGTTTACCAACCTTGTTATTGGCCTACCTCTACCTCTATTGCCTTGTTGATCTCACTCCTTATTGGCTTACCTTTACAACTACTATCCTGTTGACTTCTCTCTTTGTTGGCCTACTTCAGATTTTACTACCTTGTTGTCCTCCCTCTTTGTTGGCCTACCTCTACTATTTTGTTGACCTCCCTCTTTGTTGGTCTACCTCTACCTCTAATATCCTGTTAACATTCTTCCTTATTGGCCTACCTCTACCTCTATTGCCTGTTGACTTTACTCCTTGTTGGCTTACCTTTACCTCTACTATCTTGTTGAACTCCCTCCTTGTTGGCCTACCTCTGCCTTTTCTACCTTGGTACCTCCCTCTTTGGTGGCCTACCTCAAACTCTACTACCTTGTTGACCTCCCTCTTTGTTGACAATTTCGTCTTTTATAGTTTTTGCTTTAGACATAAGTAGAATAGTGTCAATAAAATAGGCAGATCCTCCATACCACCAGGATAAGGTAACTTGAAAATGCTAGACTCTGATCTCTCCTTTTGGTCCCTCATCCAATAACTGTACAAATCTTGCCACCTTCACCTCCATAATATTTCCAACATTTGCCTCTTCTTAACCAATGAAACAACCAAGGTACTTATTCACTCTTTTGTTATCTCTTTTTTTGACTACTGCAACTCTCTGTTGGTCTACCTCTACCTCTACAACCTTGTTGACTTCCCTCTTTGTTGGCCTACCTCTACCTTTTTCTCTACTATCTTGTTGACCTCCCTCTTTGTCGGCCTACTTCTACCTCTACTATCTTGTTGATATTCCTCTTTGTTTGTTTCTTAACCAATAAAACCACCCAGATACTCAATCACTTTTTTGTTATCTCTCTCCTTGGCTATTGCAACTTCCTAATTGCTGGCCAACCTCTACTGCCTACCTCCACCTCTACTACTCTTGCTGGCCGAGCTCTACTACCATGTTGACCTTCCTCCTTGCTGGCCAACCTCTACTGTCTTGTTGACCTCCTTCCTTCTTGATCTACCTATACCTTTGCTACCTTGGTGACCTCCCTCCTTGTTGGCCTACCTCTACTTCTACTACTCTGTTGGCCTTCCTACTTTTTGGCCTACCTTTACCTCTACTATCTTGTTGACCTCCCTCCTTATTGGCCTATCTCTACCTCCACTACCTTTAGATTCCCTCATTGTTGGTCTACCTCTACTCGAGCTATCCTCCCCCTCATAGTTTCATGAATGCGGTTGCCAGAGTCTATCAAATTACTAATTACTCAGCGTTTGCAACCACACTCTATTATTACTTCCATGGGCTTCCAATCACCCAACGAATAACATTCAAATACTAGCACCAGTATACAAAGCCATGCAAAACTCTGCCTCCAGTTAGATCATCAACCTTGCCTCAAAATATCAACTAAACCATCTTCTTCACCCTTCCCAAGACCTCCTGCTCTCTAGCTCCCTCATCACTGACTTCTATGTTCACCTCCAGAACTACTGCAGAGCCTCTGCTCTCCTTTAGATCTCCTTACCCCAATCTGTCCAGATCCTTGCCCATCCTCTGGAACCCCCTAACCCAATTGTTCCAGAGCTTCTCCCATCCTCTGGAACCCCCTCCCCCAATCTGTCCAGAGCCTTTCCCATCCTCTGGAACCCCCAAACCCAATTTTTACAAAGCTTCTCCTATCCTCTGGAACCCCCTCCCCCAATCTGTCCACAGTGTCTCCCATCCTCTTGAGCTCCCTACCCCAATCTCTGCAGAGCTAGGGGGTTTCAAATTTGCTGCGGAGTAATTGCATGTCCTTGTTTAGGAGGGTGACTTTGGCTCAACTGCCTACCACCTGCCCACCCTGTGAATAATCCCTTCGAGATGCTTCTGAGATCATTCAGAATACGATGACAGGTGCATTTGTCCTTCTGTTGACTTTCTTCTGATCTACATTTGACTTGGTTTTAGATTCACATGAACTTGTATGGGGAGTGATACAGTTGTGGTGCAAACCAAAGCCAGTCGACCCGTGTCCATCAGCACCGGCCCTTATGGTGTTTATTGCTCTCAAAATGTCATTGTCAACGAACAGAAATGTTTTTCTGTAAAACTGGATTGGACATTGAAGGTTGTGCAAGACGTTGGGAAAGCTGAAATATCGTAGAATGTCTTTCCAAGCCGAGACACAAAGCCAATCTGTGTTTTTCCTCTGGAAAATAATCCTCTATAACTCTATCTTCGTTCTGACAATCTGCACTGCGCTGCGGTCACAAAGCTCCGATGTGAGGAGAGCTGAATGAAGGAATCCAGCACAAACCCAGCAAGAGGTCAGTCTAGAGAAACCCCAAGATAAGCATCTTCTGTAATGTTAGTTTTGGAGAAACTTATCACCAAATGTTCCCAAAGCTTTGAAAAGTGAAGAATGTAATGGTTTTCACAATTTGTTTACTGCAAGCCAGGCTGAATGCTGGGACATGGGGTCTGCCATAAGCCATGGGCTGTGGTTTGATTCCTAAAATATAAAACATTGACTGGCAATGCCTTAAACACCCAACACACCAAAAAGAAACAGAGTAAAATCATCCATTCACTAGAGAGCGCTGACATCACTGAGAATGCAGCCTATCCATTCACTAGAGAGCGGTGACGTTACTGAGAATGCAGCCTATCCATTCACTAGAGAGCGCTGACATCACTGAGAATGCAGCCTATCCATTCACTAGAGAGCGGTGACGTTACTGAGAATGCAGCCTATCCATTCACTAGAGAGCGGTGACATCACTGAGAATGCAGCCTATCCATTCACTAGAGACCGGTGATATCACTGAGAGTGCAGCCTATCCATTCACTAGAGAGCGGTGACGTCAATGAGAATGCAGCCTATCCATTCACTAGAGAGCGGTGACGTCAATGAGAATGCAGCCTATCCATTCACTAGAGAGCGGTGACGTTACTGAAAATGCAGCCTATCCATTCACTAGAGAGCGGTGACGTTACTGAGAATGCAGCCTATCCATTCACTAGAGAGTGGAGACATTACTGAGAATTTAGCCTATCCATTCACTAGAGAGCGGTGACGTTACTGAGAATGCAGCCTATCCATTCACTAGAGAGCGGTGACGTTACTGAGAATGCAGCCTATCCATTCACTAGAGAGCGGAGACATCACTGAGAATTCAGCCTATCCATTCACTAGAGAGCGGTGACATCACTGAGAATGCAGCCTATCCATTCACTAGAGAGCGGTGACATCACTGAGAATGCAGCCTATCCATTCACTAGAGAGCGGTGACGTTAATGAGAATGCAGCCTATCCATTCACTAGAGAGCGGTGACGTTAATGAGAATGCAGCCTATCCATTCACTAGAGAGCGGTGAAGTTACTAAGAATGCAGCCTATCCATTCACTAGAGAGCGGTGACATCACTGAGAATGCAGCCTATCCATTCACTAGAGGGCAGTGACATCACTGAGAATGCAGCCTATCCAATCACTAGAGAGCGATGACATCAATGATAGTGCAGCCTATCCATTCACTAGAGAGTGGTGACGTCAATGAGAACGCAGCCTATCCATTCACTAGAGAGCAGTGACGTTACTGAGAACGCAGCCTATCCATTCACTAGAGAGTGGTGACGTCACTGAGAATGCAGTCTATCCATTCACTAGAGAGCGGTGACATCACTGAGAATGCAGCCTATCCATTCACTAGAGAGCGGTGACATCACTGAGAACGCAGCCTATCCATTCACTAGAGAGCGGTGACATCACTGAGAACGCAGCCTATCCATTCACTAGAGAGCGGTGACATCACTGAGAATGCAGTCTATCCATTCACTAGAGAGTGGTGACATCACTGAGAACGCAGCCTATCCATTCACTAGAGGGCGGTGACATCACTGAGAACGCAGCCTATCCATTAGCTAGAGGGCGGTGACATCACTGAGAACGCAGCCTATCCATTCACTAGAGGGCGGTGACATCACTGAGAACGCAGCGTATCCATTCACTAGAGGGCGGTGACATCACTGAGAACGCAGCCTATCCATTCACTAGAGGGCGGTGACATCACTGAGAACGCAGCCTATCCATTCACTAGAGAGCGGTGACATCACTGGGAACGCAGCCTATCCATTCACTAGAGAGCGGTGACATCACTGAGAACGCAGCCTATCCATTCACTAGAGAGCGGTGACATCACTGAGAACGCAGCCTATCCATTCACTAGAGAGCGGTGACGTGGCAAAGGACTCCCAGAGCAGTATGGGTTAGCTAACAAGACAGCACATCTGTAATCATCTCCTTCCATGCATCTGAGCTCTCACCGATATCCTGACAAGTACAAACAGGGAAGGAAAATATGTATAAAACCGTCACACATTCGCTTGAAGGAAAATGACCATTTTCAGTAACAGAAAACTGCGGGGCAGCTTACTCCGGGATATATATAGATTTATTTTCCACAAACAACAAATCCCTGGAATCATCATGTAAGCTCCGCCTCCGCTATTGTATCATGTCATTGTTATGTGTTGCTAAACAACCCTATGTATGTCCTAATCATTGGAAAGTCACTTTTTCTCTCCATCACTTTGCACTGTGTCGTGGAACATGATGGTGCAAGGAAAGAAAACGAATAAAAATAATAACAATAAAATATGACATGAAAAACCATAAAGAAAAAATTGGGCTGGAGATCATTTATTTCTGCAAGTAGGACAAACAAAAAGCAAAAGCCCCCCTCTAGTGGTGCTATACTGCCATCTAAAGAGCATCATTGGTAATGCAGATGAAAAGGTCAGCTAATAGGGAAATATTATTATTATTATACAGGATTTATATAGCGCCAGAAGGTTTGCTCAGCGCTGTACATTATAGTGGGGACAGAACATGAGACAATACAGTAACAATACAATACACGAGGGGTTCGAGGGCCCTGATCCTGGGAGCTTACAATCTAGGAGGGAGGGGGTAGTGGTACAGGAGGAGATGGCTGTGGGGGATGGAGTGGTAGGAGGAGATCGGCTGTTAGGTGAGGGCGGGGTCGGCTTCCCTGAAGAGATGGCTTTTCAGGGTGCGCCTAAAGGTGAGGAGGGTAGGTGACAGTCTGATGGATTGGGGTAGTGAGTTCCAGAGGATGGGGGAAGTCCTGGAGAAGTCCTGCAGTCGGGCGTGGGAGGTGGAGACCAGGGAGCTAGAAAGTAGGAGGTCTTGTGAGGAGTGAAGGGTGTGGGTTGGGTGGTATTTGGGTATCAGGTCAGTGAGGTAGTTTGGGGCGGCGTCATGAATGGCTTTGTATGTCAGTGTTAGTAGTTTGAATTTAATGTGCTGGGCAATCGGGAGCCAGTGGAGGGAATGACAGAGGGGGTGAAGCCAGTGGAGGGAATGACAGAGGGGGGTGGAGCCAGTGGAGGGAATGACAGAGGGGGGTGGAGCCAGTGGAGGGAATGACAGAGGGGGTGGCAGAAGCGGAGTGGTTGGTGGGGTGGATGAGTCTGGCCGCTGAGTTCAGGATAGACTGAAGCGGGGATAGTCTGTGATGAGGTCGGCCGGTGAGGAGGGAGTTGCAGTAGTCCAGACGTGAGATAATAAGGGAGTGAACAAGTAGTTTAGTAGTGTCTGGGGCAGGGGTGGACTGACAACTCATGGGGCCCCCGGGCAATAGGGGATCATGGGGCCCCTGTGTGCTTGCCCAAACTCAAAAAAGCCTATGAAAAAGGTACCAGGGGCATCTCATGGGGCCCCCTACTGACCCCGGGCCCTCGGGCAGTGCCTGAGTTTCCAAATGGTCAGTCCGCCCCTGGTCTGGGGTTAGGAACGAACGTATTTTGGAGATGTTGCGGAGGTGGAGCCTGAGTTTGCCAGCGATTGGACAAGGGGTTGGAAGGACAGGTCTGAGTCTAGAGTGACACCTAGGACTTTGGCTTGTGGGGTGGGACTGATGGTGGTGTTGTTGCTCGTGATGGAGAGGATGGGGGGGGCGCACGGACTGGGGGGAGGACTAGGAGCTTGGTTTTGGAAAAGTTCAGTTTGAGGAAATGGAGCGACATCCAGTCTGATAAATACTGTATTGCTCTGCAGTGGGGTATCTACATCTAATCACCCCTAATTCCAGGCGCTGAAATCAGCAACATTTTGTGTTTTTATGTACTGCTAGGCTGGCTTTGACTGGCAGAAGTATCATCTGCAACAGGGGCGGACTGACCATTTGGAAACTCGAGCACTGCCCGAGGGCCTGGGGTCAGTAGGGGGCCCCATGAGATGCCCCTGGTACCTTTTTCATAGGCTTTTTTGAGTTTGGCCAAGGACACAGGGGCCCCATGATCCCCTATTGCCTGGGGGCCCCATGAGTTGTCAGTCCGCCCCTGGTCTGCAACATGCTTTTATTTTTCTGAAAAAAAAAAAAGGACTTTCTTCTAGATCACTAATTTTACCAGGTATAGTGGTCATGGCAGGGGAGGAAGTTCTGGGTTTATAAGGTATGCCCAAATACTTCAAGGGGTTAACCCAGGGGTGGGCAAACTTTTTGACTTGAGGGCCGCAATGGGTTCATATATTGGACGCGGGGGCCGGACTAGCTGCTGGCCGGCCCAGCCACTACCATGCCATCCATAGTAAGCATAGTAATTCATCCCCCATAGTAATTCATCCCCCATATAGTAATCCATCCCCCCTATAGTAATTAATCCCCCATATAGTAATTCATCCCCCATAGTAATTCATCCCCCCCATAGTAATTCATCCCCCATAGTAATTCATCCCCCATATAGTAATTCATCCCCCATAGTAATTCATCCCCCATATAGTAATTAATCCCCCATATAGTAATTCATCCCCCATATAGTAATTCATCCCCCATAGTAATTCATCCCCCATATAGTAATTCATCCCCCCTATAGTAATTAATCCCCCATATAGTAATTCATCCCCCATAGTAATTCATCCCCCATATAGTAATTCATCCCCCATAGTAATTCATCCCCCATATAGTAATTCATCCCCCATAGTAATTCATCCCCCATATAGTAATTCATCCCCCATAGTAATTCATCCCCCATATAGTAATTCATCCCCCATATAGTAATTCATCCCCCATAGTAATTCATCCCCCATATAGTAATTCATCCCCCATATAGTAATTCATCCCCCATATAGTAATTCATCCCCCATATAGTAATTCATCCCCCATAGTAATTCATCCCCCATATAGTAATTAATCCCCCATAGTAATTCATCCCCCATATAGTAATTCATCCCCCATAGTAATTAATCCCCCATATAGTAATTAATCCGCAATAGTAATTCATCCCACATATAGTAATTCATCCCCCATATAGTAATTCATCCCCCATATAGTAATTAATCCCCCATATAGTAATTCATCCCCCATAGTAATTCATCCCCCATAGTAATTCATCCCCCATATAGTAATTCATCCCCCATAGTAATTCATCCCCCCTATAGTAATTCATCCCCCATATAGTAATTCATCCCCCATATAGTAATTCATCCCCCATATATAGTAATTCATCCCCCATAGTAATTCATCCCCCATATAGTAATTCATCCCCCATAGTAATTCATCCCCCATATAGTAATTCATCCCCCATATAGTAATTCATCCCCCATAGTAATTCATCCCCCCTATAGTAATTCATCCCCCATATAGTAATTCATCCCCCATAGTAATTCATCCCCCATATAGTAATTCATCCCCCATAGTAATTCATCCCCCATATAGTAATTCATCCCCCATATAGTAATTCATCCCCCATAGTAATTCATCCCCCCTATAGTAATTCATCCCCCATATAGTAATTCATCCCCCATAGTAATTCATCCCCCCTATAGTAATTCATCCCCCATATAGTAATTCATCCCCCATAGTAATTCATCCCCCATATAGTAATTCATCCCCCATAGTAATTCATCCCCCATATAGTAATTCATCCCCCATATAGTAATTCATCCCCCATAGTAATTCATCCCCCCTATAGTAATTCATCCCCCATATAGTAATTCATCCCCCATAGTAATTCATCCCCCATATAGTAATTCATCCCCCATAGTAATTCATCCCCCATATAGTAATTCATCCCCCCTATAGTAATTTATCCCCCCTATAGTAATTCATCCCCCATATAGTAATTCATCCCCCATATAGTAATTCATCCCCCATAGTAATTCATCCCCCATAGTAATTCATCCCCCATATAGTAATTAATCCCCCATAGTAATTCATCCCCCATATAGTAATTCATCCCCCATAGTAATTAATCCCCCATATAGTAATTAATCCGCAATAGTAATTCATCCCACATATAGTAATTCATCCCCCATATAGTAATTCATCCCCCATATAGCAATTAATCCCCCATATAGTAATTCATCCCCCATAGTAATTCATCCCCCATAGTAATTCATCCCCCCTATAGTAATTCATCCCCCATATAGTAATTCATCCCCCATAGTAATTCATCCCCCATATAGTAATTCATCCCCCATAGTAATTCATCCCCCATATAGTAATTCATCCCCCATATAGTAATTCATCCCCCATAGTAATTCATCCCCCCTATAGTAATTCATCCCCCATATAGTAATTCATCCCCCATAGTAATTCATCCCCCATATAGTAATTCATCCCCCATATAGTAATTCATCCCCCATAGTAATTCATCCCCCCTATAGTAATTCATCCCCCATATAGTAATTCATCCCCCATAGTAATTCATCCCCCATATAGTAATTCATCCCCCATAGTAATTCATCCCCCATATAGTAATTCATCCCCCATATAGTAATTCATCCCCCATAGTAATTCATCCCCCCTATAGTAATTCATCCCCCATATAGTAATTCATCCCCCATAGTAATTCATCCCCCATATAGTAATTCATCCCCCATATAGTAATTCATCCCCCATAGTAATTCATCCCCCATATAGTAATTCATCCCCCATATAGTAATTCATCCCCCCTATAGTAATTCATCCCCCATATAGTAATTCATCCCCCATAGTAATTCATCCCCCATATAGTAATTCATCCCCCCTATAGTAATTCATCCCCCATATAGTAATTAATCCCCCCATAGTAATTCATCCCCCATATAGTAATTAATCCCCCATATAGTAATTCATCCCCCCTATAGTAATTCATCCCCCATATAGTAATTCATCCCCCATAGTAATTCATCCCCCATAGTAATTAATCCCCCATAGTAATTCATCCCCCCTATAGTAATTCATTCCCCATATTGTGTCAATTCACTTACCTTTGCTCTGCGCGTTCCTCTCGCCGTGTTCCCGCGCCGTTCGGGTCTTCAGGGCGGACTGTGAGAGGAGAGGAGTTCGTCACGCTGCCCCGCCTACATCCTGACAGCCAATGTTTGCCACGCTTTAACCGGATTAAAAGGGCCGCCGGGCCGTATATGGCCTGCGGGCTGTAGTTTGCCCATTGCTGGGTTAACCACTTGCCCTCCGAAAGGTTTTACCCAGGCCGTTTTTTTCCTGTTCGGCACTGCGCTGTTTTAACTGGTAATTGTGCGGTCATGCAACACCGCACCCAAAAGAAATTGATATATTGTAAAGCGCTGAGCAAACTGTTGGCGCTATATAAATCCAGTATAATAATAATAATATAATTTTTTTTTCACACAAATAGAATTCTTTTGGTGGCATTTAATGACGACTGTTTTATTTTTTTTTTGCTAGAAAAACAAAAAAAGATACTGAAAATTAAAAATAAAAAAACAAAAACATTTTAGTTTCTGTTATAAAATCTAGCAAACAAGTAATCTTTCTTCATTCATTTAGGCCAAAATGTATTCAGCTACTTTTATTTTGATATAAATAACCCAAATCAGTGGATATTGTTTAGTCTGCGTGGGAGCTACAGAGTCCACAAACTACGGGATATGTATTTGAAAATCGATCAATCCTGATGTACTGACGGCCGATCTCATTTCCTGAGGCCCTAATATGCCAGGAAAGGACAACTACCCACCAAATGTCAGGACGGTACAAATCCCCCCCAAATATCAGGACAGTGCAAATCCCCCCCAAATATCAGGACAGTGCAAATCCCCCCAAATGTCAGGACAGTACAAATCCCCCCCAAATGTCAGGACGGTACAAATCCCCCCCAAATATCAGGACAGTGCAAATCCCCCCCAAATGTCAGGACAGTACAAATCCCCCCCAAATGTCAGGATGGTACAAATCCCCCCCAAATGTCAGGACGGTACAAATCCCCCCCAAATATCAGGACAGTGCAAATCCCCCCCAAATGTCAGGACAGTACAAATTCCCCCAAATGTCAGGACAGTGCAAATCCCCCCCAAATGTCAGGACAGTACAAATTCCCCCAAATGTTGGGACAATACAAATCCCCCCCAAATGTCAGGACAGTACAAATCCCCCCAAATGTCAGGACAGTGCAAATCCCCCCCAAATGTCAGGACGGTGCAAATCCCCCCCAAATGTCAGAACGGTGCAAATCCCCCCCAAATATCAGGACAGTGCAAATCCCCCCCAAATGTCAGGACAGTACAAATCCCCCACAAATGTCAGGACGGTACAAATCCCCCCCAAATGTCAGGACGGTACAAATCCCCCCCAAATATCAGGACAGTGCAAATCCCCCCCAAATGTCAGGACAGTACAAATTCCCCCAAATGTTGGGACAATACAAATCCCCCCCAAATGTCAGGACAGTACAAATCCCCCCAAATGTCAGGACAATACAAATCTCCCCCAAATGTCAGGACAATACAAATCTCCCCCAAATATCAGGAGAGTGCAAATCCCCCCAAATGTCAGGACAGTGCAAATCCCCCCCAAATGTCAGGACAGTGCAAATCCCCCCCAAATGTCAGAACGGTGCAAATCCCCCCCCAAATGTCAGGACAGTACAAATCTCCCCAAATGTCAGGACAGTACAAATCCCCCCAAATGTCAGGACAGTATAAATCCCCCCAAATGTCAGGACAGTGCAAATCCCCCCAAATGTCAGGACGGTACAAATCCCCCCAAATGTCAGGACAGTACAAATCTCCCCAAATGTCAGGACAGTACAAATCCCCCCAAATGTCAGGACGGTACAAATCCCCCCAAATGTCAGGACAATACAAATCTCCCCCAAATGTCAGGACAGTACAAATCCCCCCAAATGTCAGGACAGTACAAATCTCCCCAAATGTCAGGACAGTGCAAATCCCCCCCAAATGTCAGAACGGTGCAAATCCCCCCCAAATGTCAGGACAGTACAAATCTCCCCAAATGTCAGGACAGTACAAATCCCCCCAAATGTCAGGACGGTACAAATCCCCCCAAATGTCAGGACAGTGCAAATCCCCCCAAATGTCAGGACAGTGCAAATCCCCCCCCCAAATTTCAGGACGGTACAAATCTCCTCAAATGTCAGGACAGTACAAATCCCCCCCAAATGTCAGGACAGTACAAATCCCCCCCAAATGTCAGGACAGTACAAATCTCCCCCAAATGTCAGGACAGTACAAATCTCCCCAAATGTAAGGACAGTACAAATCCCCCCAAATGTCAGGACAATACAAATCTCCCCCAAATGTCAGGACAGTACAAATCCCCCCAAATGTCAGGACAGTACAAATCCCCCCCAAATGTCAGGACAGTACAAATCCCCCCCAAATGTCAGGACAGTACAAATCCCCCCAAATGTGAGGACAGTACAAATCCCCCCCAAATATCAGGACAGTGCAAATCCCCCCCAAATGTCAGGACAGTACAAATCTCCCCAAATGTAAGGACAGTACAAATCTCCCCAAATGTCAGGACGGTACAAATCCCCCCAAATGTCAGGACAATACAAATCTCCCCCAAATGTCAGGACAGTACAAATCCCCCCAAATGTCAGGACAGTACAAATCCCCCCAAATGTCAGGACAGTACAAATCCCCCCCAAATGTCAGGACAGTACAAATCCCCCCCAAATGTCAGGACAGTACAAATCCCCCCAAATGTGAGGACAGTACAAATCCCCCCCAAATATCAGGAGAGTGCAAATCCCCCCCAAATGTCAGGACAGTACAAATCTCCCCAAATGTCAGGACAGTGCAAATCCCCCCCAAATGTCAGAACAGTACAAATCTCCCCAAATGTCAGGACAATACAAATCCCCCCAAATGTCAGGACAGTACAAATCCCCCCCAAATGTCAGGACAGTGCAAATCCCCCCAAATGTCAGGAAAGTACAAATCCCCCCCAAATGTCAGGACAGTGCAAATCCCCCCAAATGTCAGGACAGTGCAAATCCCCCCAAATGTCAGGACAGTGCAAATCTCCCCAAATGTCAGGACAGTGCAAATCCCCCCCAAATTTCAGGATGGTACAAATCTCCTCAAATGTCAGGACAGTACAAATCCCCCCCAAATCTCAGGACAGTACAAATCCTCCCCAAATGTCAGGACGGTACAAATCCCCCCAAATGTCAGGACAGTACAAATCCCCCCCAAATGTCAGGACAGTGCAAATCCCCCCCAAATGTGAGGACAGTACAAATCTCCCCCAAATGTCAGGACAGTACAAATCCCCCCAAATGTCAGGACAGTACAAATCCCCCCCCCCCCCCAAATGTTAGGACAGTACAAATCCCCCCCAAATCTCAGGACAGTACAAATCCCCCCAAATGTCAGGATGGTACAAATCCCCCCCAAATGTCAGGACAGGACAAATCTCCCCAAATATCAGGATGGTACAGATCCCCCCAAATGACCCCTTTTTGGAAAGTAGATAGACCAAGGTATTTACTAAGTGGGTGGTGAGTTTTTCAAAGTTATAATTTTTTTGTCAAAATTTTTGGAAAATGAAGAAATATAATAAAAATGTGTTATTTTTGACAATTTGGGTTTTTTTCCACATGCAGATGAAACTCACAAAATGAGAGTATAGAGCAGAAGTTGATTTATTTCAGTGCAGCAACTTAAAAGGTGAAACTAATATATGAGACTCATTCCATGCAAAGCAAGATAGTTCCAGCCGTGATTTGTCATCATTGTGATGATTATGGCTTACAGCTCATGAAAACCCCAAATCCACAATCTCAGAAAATGAGAATATTGTGAAAAGGTGGAATAATCTCGGCTCAAAGTGTCCCACTCTAATCAGATCATTCAGCCATAACACCTGCAAAGGGTTCCTGAGCCTTTAAATGGTCTCTCAGTCTGGTTCAGTAGGAATCACAATCATGGGAAAGACTGCTCACCTGACACCATCACTGACACCCTCCATAAGGAGGGAAAGCCTCAAAAGGGAATTGCAGAAGAAGTTGGATGTTCCCAAAGTGCTGTATCAAAGCACATTAATAGAAAGTTATGTGGAAGGGAAAAGTGTGGAAGAAAAAGGTGCACAAGCAGCAGGGATGACCGCAGCCTGGAGAGGATTGTCAGGAAAAGGCCATTCAAAAGTGTTGGGGACTTTCACAAGGAGTGGACTGAGGCTGGAGTCAGTGCATCAAGAGCCACCACACACAGACGGATCCTGGACATGGGCTTCAAATGTCGTATTCCTCTTGTCAAGCCGCTCCTGAACAACAAACAATGTCAGAAGTGTCTTACCTGGGCTAAAGAAAAACACACCTGGTCTGCTGCTCAGTGGTCCAAAGTCCTCTTTTCTGATGGGAGCAACTTTTGCATGTCATTTGGAAAACCAAGGACCCCAAGTATAGAGGAAGAATGGAGAGGCCCAAGGACCCCGAGTATGGAGGAAGAATGGAGAGGCACAAGGACCACGAGTATGGAGGAAGAATGGAGAGGCATAAGGACCCCAAGTATGGAGGAAGAATGGAGAGGCCCAAGGACCCCGAGTATGGAGGAAGAATGGAGAGGCACAAGGACCCCGAGTATGGAGGAAGAATGGAGAGGCACAAGGACCCCGAGTATGGAGGAAGAATGGAGAGGCACAAGGACCCCGAGTATGGAGGAAGAATGGAGAGGCACAAGGACCCCGAGTATGGAGGAAGAATGGAGAGGCCCAAGGACCCCGAGTATGGAGGAAGAATGGAGAGGCCCAAGGACCCCGAGTATGGAGGAAGAATGGAGAGGCACAAGGACCCCGAGTATGGAGGAAGAATGGAGAGGCACAAGGACCCCGAGTATGGAGAAAAATGGAGAGGCACAAGGACCCCAAGTATGGAGGAAGAATGGAGAGGCACAAGGAACCCGAGTATGGAGGAAGAATGGAGAGGCCCAAGGACCCCGAGTATGGAGGAAGAATGGAGAGGCCCAAGGACCCCGAGTATGGAGGAAGAATGGAGAGGCACAAGGACCCAGAGTATGGAGGAAGAATGGAGAGGCCCAAGGACCCCGAGTATGGAGGAAGAATGGAGAGGCCCAAGGACCCCGAGTATGGAGGAAGAAAGGAGAGGCCCAAGGACCCCGAGTATGGGGGAAGAATGGAGAGGCCCAAGGACCCCGAGTATGGAGGAAGAATGGAGAGGCCCAAGGACCCCGAGTATGGAGGAAGAATGGAGAGGCCCAAGGACCCCGAGTATGGAGGAAGAATGGAGGGGCACACACTGCAAGATGCTTGAAGTCCAGTGTGAAGTTTCCACAGTCTGTGTTGATTTGGGGGGCCATGTCATCTGCTGGTGTTGGTCCACTGTGCTTCATTAAGTCCAGGGTCAACGCAGCCGTCTACCAGGAGATTTTGGAGCACTTCATGCTTCCTTCCGCAGACCAGCTTTATGGGGGAGCTGACTTCATTTTCCAGCAGGACTTGGCTCCGCCCACACTGCCAAAAGCACCAAAACCTGGTTCAATGACCGTGGGATTACTGTGCTTCATTGGCCAGCAAACTCGCCTGACCTGAACCCCATAGAGAATCTATGGGGCATTGCCAAGAGAAAGATGAGAGACATGAGACCCAACAATGCAGAAGAGCTGAAGGCCGCTATTGAAGCATCCTGGTCTTCCATAACACCTCAGCAGTGCCACAGGCTGATAGCTTCCATGCCACGCCGCATTGAGGCAGTAATTGCTGCAAAAGGGGCCCAAACCAAGTACTGAGTACATATGCAGCTTCTACTTTTCAGAGGTGCGATATTGTTCTATGTACAATCCGTGTTTTATTGATTGCATGGAATATTCTCATTTTCTGAGATTGTGGATTTGGGGTTTTCATGAGCTGTAAGCCATAATCATCACAATGATGACAAATCACGGCTGGAACTATCTTGCTTTGCATGGAATGAGTCTCATATATTAGTTTCACCTTTTAAGTTGCTGCACTGAAATAAATCAACTTTTGCACAATATTCTCATTTTTCAAGTTTCACCTGTACTGTGACCAGTGCAGTACGGCATCATCATATAACTGGTGTGGTGGTGGACACTGACTGGTGACAGTAGGTTTAAAAAAAAGTAATATTTTCTTTTACATACTGTTACCACAGTGACAGCGTACTACTCTGGGGAGGTGATCAGATTTTTTTTTTCACCATGATTGCGTGTTACAGTGATGATCGCTGTATCAGCTATCGCTTGAACTGTCGCGAATGGCTTCAATTCATGGCTCATTACTTACTTATGTGATGCTGTGATTGGCCACAGCTGTCACATGGTACAGGGTGCTGCTGTGATTGGCCCAGGTACCATGTGACCAATCACAGATCACACACAGCAGTAAAGAATGATGTCATGAACGGATTCTATTCATGACTGGTGTTAACTAGGTGACACGTGACCGCTGTGATTAGTTACAGCGATCACATGGTATACGGGCCAATCACAGCAGCCCGATCTCGAGCACTGTAATTCACAGATCGTGCTGCTGCATTCATGAGGCGCTATATTGTGAGGGCGCACCAGTACGTTGTCTGGGAATACAGAGCCGCCAGCCAGCAGTAAAATGACTACTTGTCGGTTGGCAAGTGATTAAATATACCTTGTGTACAACACATACATAGACAAGCTCAGACTAAATAGCAATCGCACACAATGTAGTGGAAATTAAACTATTTAGACTTTGCCTGTGTTACACACCTACAATATTAGCATTAACTGTTATGTAGCAGAACCAGGGGCGGACTGACAACTCATGGGGCCCCCGGGCAATAGGGGATCATGGGGCCCCTGTGTCCTTGCCCAAACTCAAAAAAGCCAATGAAAAAGGTACCAGGGGTACCACTGGGCCCCCTACTGACCCCGGGCCCTCGTTTCCAAATGGTCAGTCCGCCCCTGAGCAGAACACTAATACTACAAAATTTGATTTTTCAGCATATAATAATTTATGATTATATTTACCCAGAATTTTTTAAGACATTTACAGCAGCAATGTTATCGATGGCACCGCCCACATGGAAGAGAAATATATTTCCAATATATTTAGAACAAAAATTATATATATGTGACACATATTTACAATATATTGGCCTACGCTAATATATTTTTAACACGTATTCTAAAAAAATGTTAATTCAAATATATTTTCTAAAGGCATCTATTTAAAAATATATATTTTTAAAATATATTCTTCCAATTTTTTTTTAACATATAAAAAAGTCATTTAACATATATTTTTATACATATATTTGTAAATGCGTTCCGAAAATGTAGATGAAGTGTATTTTCAAAGACATGCAATTGAAAATGTATTTTTAAAAATATTTTTCATATATTTTTTAATAAATAAAAAAATGCATTTCAACATACAGTATATATATATATATATATATATATATATATATATATATATATATATATATAAAATATATAATATAATATATATATATAAAATATACAGTTGCAAGAAAAAGTATGTGAACCCCTTGGGATTACGTGGAGTTTTGCATGAATTGGGCATAAAATGTGCTCTGAACGTCATCTAAGTCACAACAATAGAAGAACACAGTCTGCTGAACATAATACTACACAAACGTTAGATGTTGCCATGGTTTAATTGCACATAACATGTAAACATTCACAGTGCAGGGAGGAAAAAGTATGTGAACCTTTGGACTTAATAACTGGTTGACCCTCCTTTGGCAGCAATAACCTCAACCAAACGTTTCCTGTAGTTGCAGATCAGACCTGCACAACGATCTGGAGTCATTTTGGACCACTCCTCTTCACAAAACTGTTTCAGTGTAGCAATATTCTTGGGATGTCTGGTGTGAATCGCTCTCTTAAGGTCATGCCACAGCATTTCAATCGGGTTGAGGTCAGGACTCTGACTGGGCCACTCCAGAAGGCGTATTCTGTGCTGTTGCAGCCATTGTTTTGTTGAATGACTTGTATGCTTTGGGTCATTGTCCTGTTGCATCACCCATCCTCTGCGGAGCTTCAGTTGGCGGACAGATGGTCGTACGTTTTCCTGCAAAATGTCTTGATAAACTCTGGAATTCATTTTCCCATCAATGACAACAATCCGTCCAGGCCCTGAGGCAGCAAAGCAGCCCCAAACCATGATGCTCCCTCCGCCATGTTTCACAGTGGGGATGAGGTTTTGATGTTGGTGTGCTGTGCATTTTTTTCTCCACACATAGTGTTGTGTGTTCTTCCCAAACAACTCAATCTTGGTTTCATCTGTCCACAGTATATTCTGCCAGTAGTGCTGTGGAACATCCAGGTGCTCTTTTGCAAACTTCAAACGTGCTGCAATATTCTTTTTGGACAGCAATGGCTTCCTCCGTGGTGTCCTCCCATGTACTCCATTCTTGTTTCATGTTTTCCTTATTGTAGATGTGTCAACAAAAATGTTAGCATGTGCCAGAGATTTCTGTAGGTCTTTAGCTGACACTCTGGGATTCTTCTTTATCTCATGCAGCATTCTGTGCTGTGCTCTTGCAGTCATTTTTACAGGACGACCACGCCTAGGGAGAGTAGCAACAGTGCTAAACTTTCTCCATTTGTAGACAGTCTGTCTTACCGTGGACACATGAACATCAAGGCTCAAGGAGATACTTTTGTAACCCTTTCCAGCTTCATGCAAGTCAACAATTCTTGATCGTAGGTCTTCTGAGAGCTCTTTTCTGCGAGGCATGGTTCACATCAGACAGTGCTTCTTGAAACCAGTAAACCCAAAACAGGTGTGTGTTTTTTAAGGGCAGGACAGCTGTCAGCAACACATTCAATATCCTCACACTGATTGGAGTCAAGGTTGGCTCACTCCTGGCTCCAATTAGCTCAGGGAGAAGTCATTAAGCTAGGGCCTCACATACTTTTTCCTCCCTGCACTGTGAATGTTTACATGTTATGTGCAATTAAACCATGGCAACATCTAATGTTTGTGTAGTATTATTTTCAGCAGACTGTGTTCTTCTATTGTTGTGACTTAGATGACGTTCAGAGCACATTTTATGCCCAATTCATGCAAAACTCCACGTAATCCCAAGGGGTTCACATACTTTTTCTTGCAACTGTATATATATATATATATATATATAAATAAATAAATATATTTTTGAAATAAATTGAATACGGACAAAATTGTAGTATTTCAAATATATAATGTCAATATATTTGGGAAGAATATTTTTAAAATATACTTAGCTTTCCACGTGGGCATTAGCAGTGCCCTAGTTAGGTGCCTCTGGTTACCTCTTGGGGGTCACCCATCTTACGTCTTGATCTGTCACTCCTGAAGAATCTGTAGAAAGCACACTACATGGCCAAAAGAATGTGAACCCCACTTCCCCCCAACTTTCAAACAACGGAGTTCATGTGTCTCGAGTGAAGGGTCTTGGTAATACTACATCATGGAAAGACATTGTAGACAATTGTGCTCTTCCAGTCTTGTGATAACAGTTTGGTGAAGACCCTTTCCTGTGCCACCATGACAGTGCCCTTGTGTACAAAGCCAGCTCCATAAAGACATGGTTTGACCAGTTTGGTGTGGAGGAAGACTTTGGTGTCCTGCACAGAGCCCTGACCTCAACCCTAATGAACACCTTTGGGATGAACTGGAATCATTGTGAATCATTGTGAACCTGGTCTTTTCCTCCAAAATCGGTACTTGACCTCATGAATTGGCACAAAGACACCCTCCAACATCTTGTGGAAAGTCTTCCCAGAAGAGTGGAGAATGTCATAGCTACAAAGAAGGGAAGGAGTAGGGACCAACTCCATATTAATGGCCATGGTTTCTGTCAGAAGAATACTTTCAAACTTTGTAAACAATGGTGCTCTTCCAACCTGTAGTAACAGTTTGGTGAAGACCCTTTTCTGTTCCACCATGACTGTGCCCCTGTGTACAAGGCCAGTTCCATAAAGACATGGTTTGACCAGTTTGGTGTGGAGGAACTCGAGTGTCCTGTACAGAGCCCTCAACCCTACTGAACACCATTGGGATGAATTTGAACTGAGCCAGACCTTCTCATCCAACATCAGTACCTAACCTCACCAATAATACAAATTCCTACAGACTGCCTCCAAAATCTTGTGGAAAGTCTTCCCAGAAGAGTGAAGGATGTTATAGACATAAAAGGGAAGTCAACTCCATCCTAATGGCCATGGTTGTGGAATGGGATCAGAGAACAAGCTCATATAGGTGTGATGGTCAGGAGATGTCTACCAACTTTTGGAACTCAAGTGTCCTGCACGAAGCCCTGACCTCAGCCCTACAAAACACCTTTGGAATGAACTGAAACACCGATGGTGAGCCAGGCCTTCTCATCCAACATCAGTACCTATCCTCACCAATAATACAAATTCCCACAGACTGCCTACAAATCTTGTGGAAAGTCTTCCTAGAAGAGTGGAGGATTTTATAGACATAAAAGGGAAGTCAACTCCATCCTAATGGCCATGGTTTTGGAATGGGATGGAAGAACAAGCTCATATAGGTATGATGGTCAGGAGATGTCTACCAACTTTTGGAACTCAAGTGTCCTCCACTAAGCCCTGACCTCAGCCCCACAAAACACCTTTGGAATGAACTGAAACACCGATGGTGAGCCAGATCTTCTAATCCAACATCAGTAAACGACCTCATAAATGGGAAAAAAAAACCCTACAGACCCACTCAAAGTTGAACTGGGACACTGGGGCCCTCCAGATGAACTGAGATCTGGAGGGTCAACCTCATGGTGATGCATATAGCATTCCATTGCAGACAGTGCCACGTGTACGTTGAAACATTGCTGTTTTTCGGGACATTATTAGATAGTGACAGGCCTACAAATTAGGCAATGGTGATGGCTGATTTACTAACAATGGAACGTGCAAAATCTGGTGCAACTGTACATGGTAGCCAATCAGCTTCTAACTTCAGCTTGTTCAATTAGGCTTTGACAAAAAAAAAATCTGGAAGTTGATTGGTTTCTATTCAGATTTTGCACACTCCAGTTTTAGTAAACCAACCCCGTTGTCTCTATAGTACATTACGGTCCTACAACACATAATACCATGGCACTAGCACAGGGGTGTCAAACTGGTGGCCTCTACAGCTGCGGCGAAACCACAAGTCTCGTCATGCCTCTGCCTTTGGGAGTCACGCTTGTAACTGTCAATCTTGCAATGCCTCATGGGACTTGTAGTTTGGCAACAGCTGGAGGCTGACACCCGCGCACTAGCATATTATAGACACACTTGGAGGGGTGAAGGGTAGGAGGTATTAGTGGCGCTCACAGAACATTGCATCCAAACAGATGCACAGGTAGTGGTGCTAGTGCACCGATGCCACCTATGGGGCTAACAGTGCTGCTGCAAATGGTGATAATGGCCGGCAAGGAAGTTGCCACAAATGGATTGCTTAAAGCCAGAGGCGTAACTAGAACCTTTCAGGGTTCGGGTGCAAGAAACCATAAAGGGCCCTCCTGACCCCTAACTTATTCTGGGACCCTATACGCCTGTCACAGGGGCCCTTTATTACAGACCCTTTCACATGTTCTGCAGTGGGCCCAATTCCTGCTATCTCAGGGCCTCCCTCAACGGTGGCAGAACACCAGGGACTGGTCGCAAGTGCAACCTTTGCAACCCTGGTAGTTCCGCCTCTGGTGTCAGTAGTTTTTTTTCTTGTTATTTAATTTTTTTTATTCTTATTTATCAAAAAGGAATTCTCCAAGACTTTTAGAAAGCAGTATTACATGGAATCACCCTATACATGTAATATAGAGGCTTACAGCGCAACGCAACAGCACGGGGTCCAAAACACGTATGGGTTTGGTGAACCATTTACAACGATACAAAGTCAAATGCGAACCATTAATGGTCTATGGTTGAACTGGATGGACTTTTGTCTTTTTTTCAGCCAGACTAACTATGTAACCAAGGATAGATCCCGGTCAATAAAGACCAATTGAAGCCCATAGTGGCAAAAATGGTGTAGACATAAAGTCCAGAGGAAAACCAACTTAATTTTAGCATTTTACATAGAAGGGAGGAAAGAAGAAATAATAAATTAAAGGTAAAGAGAAGGGGAGAGAGAGAGAGGGAGAGGAGGGGGGAGAAGAGAAGAAAGGAGAAGAGAACTGGGGTGCCACCAGCACCTTCAACTGGCGGAACCAGGTTCAAAAATGGCCTCACCTTCTTCAGAGTAGGCAAAAATGTTCCAGAAGGGAAGGGAAGAATGTTCCAGAAGGGAAGATTGATTGTCTTTATGGCAAGAATTATTCCAAAGCCTCGCTCCCGGCGTTCATCACGTTATTATCTAACATCACAGACTGATCTGCTCTCTCCATGTGACCAGAGGCCGGACCGAGCTCCTTTTTCCATGCTCTGACCATATGAAGCAGACAAAATCCCCGGTCTCCTCCATGGGCCATAATCATTGGGTAGAAGGCTAGCCCCTAGTCCCCTCCAAAAGCCTCTGTCCAGGTTGGGTCTGCCACACCATCCAGCTTGACCTGCAGTAACCCCACCCTGATCTCTCTGTACGTCTGGAGGAAAAGAAATGTAATCTCCAAACACGGAAAGGTTTCTTCACAGTGAGAGCTGTGAGAATGTGGAATAGACTCCCTCCAGAGTTGGTTGTGGCCAGCTCAGTGGATTGCTGTAGGAAAGTCCTGGATTCTTTCTTGGATACACAGAATATAACTGGATATAACCAGGGGCGGACTGACCATTTGGAAACTCAGGCACTGCCCGAGGGCCCCTGGTACCTTTTTCATAGGCTTTTTTGAGTTTGGGCAAGGACACAGGGGCCCCATGATCTCCTATTGCCCGGGGGCCCCATGAGTTGTCAGTCCGCCCCTGGATATAACATTTATAGGTAAAGTTGATCCAGGGAATATCCGATTGCCTCTCGGGGGATCAGGAAGGAATTGTTCCCCTGAAGGAGCAAATTGCATTGTGCTTTGCTGGGTTTTTTCGCCTTCCTCTGGATCAACTGTGTTTGTAGGATGCTCATACAGGAAGGTAAAAAAGGGAAAACCCCAACGATACTGATGTCAATTGATGCCGAGAAAGCATTTGATAGAGTGAGCTGGGGCTTTATGATGGACACCTTGGAGGTGTTGGGGATAGGAGATAGAATGAGGAAGTGGATCGGAAGGTTATATAGAGGGCCTACTGCCGCTATCATGGTTAATGGAGGAAGATCTGAGCTTTTCGAGATGTCAAATGGTACAAGACAGGGATGCCCATTATCCCCACTGTTATATGTTCTATCATTGGAGCCACTGCTGTCTACGATAAGGAAGAACATAGATATAAAAGGAATATGGATAGGAGATAGAGAACATAAGGTGGCGGCTTATGCGGATGATTTGATGTTCTATGTTGGAAATCCCAGAATGTCACTTCCAAATTTGATGAAGATACTGAAGGAATACGGGGAATTTTCAAATTTAAAAATTAACCCGACAAAAACCGAAATCTTAAATATAAACCTTAAAAATAGTGAAAAAGAAAAAATACAAGGAGAATTCCCATTTATTTGGAGAGATAAAGAACTAAAGTATCTAGGGATAAAGCTGTCAGCCTTAACCAAGAATCTATATAAAGCTAATTATATTTCACTATTAAATGAACTTAAGGAGGAGCTGAAGAGAGTGGGAGGTGGTCGCATAAATTTGATAAAAATGGTAATTGTGCCCAAAGTATTGTATAAATTTCAAATGATTCCAATTAAACTCCCAGAGACATATTTTAAAGAACTTAAAAAAATGATAATAAGATTTATATGGAGGAATAAAAAGCCTAGAATACGCTATAAAGTCTTGACTAGAAGTAAAGAAAGAGGCGGATTGGGTGTACCAGACTCTAAGAGATATTATAAAGCAGTGATAATGGCGGGAATTTTTGACTGGACTCATAATCCAGAGAAAAGCTGGGTCAAAATCGAAAATACACTGAGTGGATCAAATTTAAGTAAGATTATATGGGTGCCAGCACAATATAGGGCAGCGGTTCTCAACCTGGGGGTCGCGACCCCTTTGGGGGTCGAATGACGCTTCCACAGGGGTCGCCTAAGACCATCGGAAAACACATATTTCCGATGGTCTTAGGAACCGAGACACCGCTCCTCGCCGCCGCCGCCGCCACCGCCGTCTCCAGGTGTGGGCGGGATGACATGCCGCCCCTGTCATCTGGACACACCTCGAGATCAATCCTCGCCTGTGATTGGCCGCCGGCACTGTAGCTCAGGAGAGGCACACAGGCGGCCAATCACCGGCAAGGAGGTGGAGCTTGGAGAGGAGGAGCCGAGCGGCACCGCGAAGATCGAGCGAGTGAAGAGGAGGAGAGCGGCCGGAGAAGGAAGACATCTGACAGGTAAGTGTCGGTACCATGGGAGAGGGAGGGAGCGAGCGAGCCCAGGCTGGAGCAGGGGTCTGCAAGGTAAGTATCATTGGTGTCAGTGGGAATAGTGCCCCATCATTGGTGTCACTAATACCAATGATGGGGCACTATTCCTCCCACTGACACCAATGACGGGGCACTATTCCTCCCACTGACACCAATGATGGGGCACTATTCCTCCCACTGACACCAATGACGGGGCACTATTCTTCCCACTTATACCAATGACGGGGCACTATTCTTCCCACTGATACCAACGATGGGGCACTATTCCTCCCACTGACACCAATGACGGGGCACTATTCTTCCCACTGACACCAATGACGGGGCACTATTCCTCCCACTGACACCAATGAAGGGGGCACTATTCCTCCCACTGACACCAATGATGGGGCACTATTCCTCCCACTGATACCAATGATGGGGCACTATTCCTCCTACTGCAAAATTACAGTTATGAAGTAGCAATGAAAATAATTTTATGGTTGGGGGTCAACACAACATGAGGAACTGTATTAAGGGGTCGCGGCGCTAGAAAGGTTGAGAACCACTGATATAGGGGATTAGAGGAAAGCACAAGCACGTATACTTTTAATGTTTTGAGAGTGTGGGAAATGTTACACAGACAGAGGGGATGGGCTTTTAATTCACAGTTAATGCCACTAAGGAACACAAAATATTTTACCCCTGGGCAGGAAAACATTGCAGGAAAATGGATTATAAAACAAGAGGCACAATTGAGAGATATAATGGTTGGGGAGGAATTGGGATCATTTGGAGAGTTTGAGAAAAAAAAAGGGAGAAGTTTTCAATAAGATGGATAGATTCCGATATTACCAACTGAAACATTTCTTTGAAAATCTCCCAAAGCCTATGAGAACTAGAAAAGAGTGGAATCCATTGGAGAGATTGTTGGACGCACGGGGAGATGGGAGACACGGAATTGCAAAAATATATAAACTATTAACCGAATTAGACACTGATATAAAATTAATATATATAGAGAAATGGGAAAGAGATATGGGAAGGGAAATAGATGAGGAGGAGCAAAGGAAAATGTTCAGATTAATTCACGAAAATATTAGTATGCGAGAGGTGGAAAAAAATTACAAGTGTTTGGTGAGATGGCACATTACACCTAATGTAGAGCATGAATTGAATGGGGAGATTTCACGGATGTGTTGGAGAAGTTGTGGAGAGATAGGTATGTGGTATCATACGTGGTGGGAGTGTTCAAGAATACAGGTGTTTTGGCGGAAAACAGTTTATTTAGTAAGGAAAATGACTAAAATTAATATTGGACTAGACCCAGAGCTATGTCTCCTCCATATCACAGAGCTTCCAGTGAAATTATATAAGGCCTTGGGGATATGGCATTACTTGAGTGCAGCGAAGAGTCTGATGTGTAGGTTCTGGAAAAAAAGAGAGGTGCCAACTAGAGATGAGCGAATCGAACCAGGCGAACCGGAATTCGATACGAATTTCAGGAAAAATTCGATTTGCGTCGAATCCGAATATTTGCCTACTTCGGGTGCGCGAATCGGATTTTTCCCGATCAGCCAGCAAAAGTGTCCCTGCAGAGAGCTCCGCTATTTCTGACAGTTCTCTGACAGTTCCTTCACATGTACAGCGGTTGAAACATTGTATCTATTAGTTTCCATTTAGGATACAGATGTTTCAACCGCTGTACATGTGAAGAAGCTGTCAGAGAACTGTCAGAAATAGAGGAACTCTGCACATACACTTTTTGCCGGTTTGGAATTCTTATTTTCATCCTACTTCTTCTTCTTCTTCTTCATCCTCATCCTCAGAAGAAGAAGAAGAGGATGAGGATGAAGAAGAAGAAGAAGAAGAAGTAGGATGAAAATAAGAATAATTCCAAGCCGGCAAAAAGTGTATCTGCAGAGCTCCTCTAAGTGTATCTGCAGAGCTCCGCTATTTCTGACAGTTCTGGGACACTCACTCCATACAGCGGTTGAAACATTGTATCTATTTGTTTCCATAAATGGATCCATTTATGGAAACAAATAGATACAATGTTTCAACCGCTGTATGGAGTGAATGTCACAGAACTGTCAGAAATAGACAGAAACTGTCACAGAACTGTCCTTCTTCTCATCCTTCTCCTTCTTCTCATCCTTCTTCTCATCCTTCTCCTTCTTCTCATCCTTCTCCTTCTTCTCATCCTTCTCCTTCTCCTTCTCCTTCTTCTCATCCTTCTCCTTCTTCTCATCCTTCTTCTTCTCATCCTTCTCCTTCTTCTCATCCTTCTTCTCATCCTTCTCCTTCTCCTTCTTCTCATCCTTCTCCTTCTTCTCATCCTTCTCCTTCTTCTCATCCTTCTCCTTCTCCTTCTTCTCATCCTTCTCCTTCTCCTTCTTCTCATCCTTCTCCTTCTCCTTCTTCTCATCCTTCTCCTTCTTCTCATCCTTCTTCTCATCCTTCTCCCTCTTCTCATCCTTCTCCTTCTCCTTCTTCTCATCCTTCTCCTTCTTCTCATCCTTCTTCTCATCCTTCTCCTTCTTCTCATCCTTCTTCTCATCCTTCTTCTCATCCTTCTCCTTCTTCTCATCCTTCTCCTTCTCCTTCTTCTCATCCTTCTCCTTCTCCTTCTTCTCATCCTTCTCCTTCTCCATCTTCTCATCCTTCTCCTTCTCCTTCTTCTCATCCTTCTCCTTCTCCTTCTTCTCATCCTTCTCCTTCTTCTCATCCTTATTCTCATCCTTCTCCTTCTTCTCATCCTTCTCCTTCTTCTCATCCTTCTCCTTCTCCTTCTTCTCATCCTTCTCCTTCTTCTCATCCTTCTCCTTCTTCTCATCCTTCTCCTTCTCCTTCTTCTCATCCTTCTCCTTCTCCTTCTCCTTCCTCATCTCCAAGGGCATTTAAATTAAAGATACAGTGTTCTGCACTAATTTAAAGGCTCTCTGAAGCCTAGAAACCCTTTTTATAAGTTAACTTCGTAGCGAATTAATTCGCATCGAATCGAATTTCTTCCTGAAATTCAGCGAATCAGCCGAATCGAATTTTTGAATAATTCGCTCATCTCTAGTGCCAACAGAGGAGGATTGGATGGGCAGAGTGAAGCAGATATGCGGGTTAGAAAGATTGTATTACATGCATATAGATAAGATGGAGATGTACAATACAAAGTGGAAAAAATGGGAAGAGTATAGAGAAAAAGTGAAATATATGAGGATATAACACCCTTGAAATAGATTTAGAAATAACAGAAATGTATGGTGTGAAGGAGAAGAGAAAAAACGCAGAGTGGGAGAGGCAGGTGGGGGGGGGGGGGGGCTGAGGAGGGGGGGGAGGGGGGAAGAGGGAGGATTGAGGAGAGGGATTTAAATAATTTATGTAAATAGGAGGATATTATCTAAATGTCTTTTTAATAGAAATGTGAATATGATTTGTATTTTGATTGATAAACTAATAAACATTTATAATAAAAAAAAAAACTGTGGGTGTAGGATTATAACTTTTTTGCTGGTTGACCTGGATGGACTTTTGTCTTTTTCAGCCAGACTAACTATGTAACTATGTACAGTTGTGTTCAAAATAATAGCAGTGTGTTGAAAAAAGTGAATAAAGCTGAAAATCCTTCTAATCCTTTTATTTCCATCCACACAAATGCATTGGGAACACGACACATTCTATTCCAAATCACAACATGAAGAAAAATACATCAAATTTGTGTTGTTCCTCTAAAGAAATGGAAGAAAAGTGAATATTAGACGGTTCAAAAAAATCTCAGTTTTTGTATTCTTCTTTACAAACTCAAACATTCACTATATAAACTGAGAAATGTTTGAAGATTTTGCTTTCCTTTGAATGACTTCATGAATATTTGGTTGTAGTCGCACTGTTTCTGAGAACTGCTGTACATCTGTGTTGCATGGAGTCCCCCAACTTCTGCCCCTGTGATCAGGTATTCCAGCCCAGGATGATTGGACCACATTCCACAGTTCTTCTCTATTTCTTGGTTTGGCCTCAGAAACGGCATTTTTGATGTCACCCCACAAGTTTTCTATTGGATGAAGATCCGGGGATTGGGCTGGCCACTCCATAACGTCCATCTTGTTGGTCTGGAACCAAGATGTTGCACGTTTACTGGTGTGTTTGGGGTCGTTGTCTTGTTGGAACACCCATTTCAAGGGCATTTCCTCTTCAGCATAAGGCAGCATGACCTCTTCAAGTATTCTGATGGATTCAAACTGATCCATGATCCCTGGTATGCGATAAATAGGCCCAACACCGTAGTATGAGAAACATCCCCATATCATGATGCTTGCACCACCATGCTTCACGGTCTTCACAGTGTACTGTGGCTTGAATTCAGTGTTTGGGGGTTGTCTGACAAACTGTCTCCGCCCACTAGACCCAAAAAGAACAATCTTACTTCCATCAGTCCACAAAATGTTGCACCATTTCTCTTTAGGCCGGTCAATGTGCTCTTTGGCAGATTGTAACCTCTTCAGCACACGTCTTTTTCCCAACAGTGGGACTTTGCGGGGACTTCTTGCAGATAGCTTGGCTTCACATCGGCGTCTTCTAATTGTAACAGTCCTCACAGGGAACGTCACACCTTCTTTCATCTTCCTGGAGCTGATTGTTGGCTGAGTCCGCCCCATTTTGGCTATTCTTCTATCCATTCCAATGGTAGTTTTTCGCTTTCTTCCTCGTCTTTCAGGTTTTGGTTGCCATTTTAAAGCATTTGCCATCATTTTAGCTGAGCAGCCGATCATTTTCTGCACTTCTTTATATGTTTTCCCCTCCAATCAACTTTTTAATCAAGGTACGCTGTTATTCTGAACAATGTCTGGAACGACCCATTTTCCTCAGAATTTCAGAGAGAAATGCCCTGTAACCAGCATGTCCAACATTTACTGCCTTCCTTCCTTAAATAAGGGCAATAATTGCCGCCTGTTTATCAAAGAATGAATGACCTCACTAATAGAACTCCACACTGCTATTATTTTGAACACGCCCCTTTCATTGAGTGATTCAATGACACAGAATCAGCAGCATGCATGTCATGACTGTTGGGTCTGTTGGATTTCTATGACTCTACTACACCTGCTAGGAAATTATTTGCCATGTAGAAATATCATTTCCACCAAAAACAGCGATTGATCCGGTTAGTGATGTCTGACGGCTATTATTTTGAACACAACTGTATGTAATCACAGACGCGCATGGTTACCATGAGTCATATATAATAGATTTCCCTGCACTACTCTAGTAGCACACTAGAAGGCGCTCCTCAGGTCCAAAAACATTATTGATCTCCTAATAGATATTCCCTGACTGCAGGTACTGGATAGTCTGAGCTGCTCATTTGCTTTGTTGGAGCGCCGTCTTGTGGAAACTCTCAAAAAGACATCTGAAAAACATTCTCCATCATCAACGCATGTAAGGGCCCCATGTACACTGCAGCTGCTGAACTGAAGTTTAGGAGCAGGTGAGCGTGTTTTTTTTCAGCAGCCCCTGAACTCTCTGTAATGTTTCCCTCTGTGTCCATGTATGTATGTCGTCATTTACAGGCATTATTCTGAAAGCACAAAAATCGCATTCATGAGTAGAGTTTACCGGCGTTTCAAACGCTTGTACTCGAGTGTAAACCCCACATACCTTTACATACATACATACTACCCCACATACCTATACATGCTGCCCCACATACCTATACATACATACATACTACCCCACATACCTATACATGCTGCCCCACATACCTATACATACCTATACATACATACTACCCCACATACCTATACATGCTGCCCCACATACCTATACATACATACATACTACCCCACATACCTATACATGCTGCCCCACATACCTATACATACATACTACCCCACATACCTATACATACATACTACCCCACATACCTATACATGCTGCCCCACATACCTATACATACATACATACTACCCCACATACCTATACATGCTGCCCCACATACCTATACATACATACATACTACCCCACATACCTATACATGCTGCCCCACATACCTATACATACATACTACCCCACATACCTATACATGCTGCCCCACATACCTATACATACATACATACTACCCCACATACCTATACATACATACATACTACCCCACATACCTATACATGCTGCCCCACATACCTATACATACATACATACTACCCCACATACCTATACATACATACATACATATTACCCCACATACCTATACATACATACATACTACCCCACATACCTATACATACATACATACTACCCCACATACCTATACATACATACATACATACATATTACCCCACATACCTATGCATACATACATACTACCTCACATACCTATACATACATACATACTACCCCACATACCTATACATACATACTACCCCACATAACTATACATACATACTACCCCACATACCTATACATACTACCCCACATACCTATACAAACATACTACCCCACATACCTATACATACTACCCCACATACCTATACATACATACTACCCCACATACCTATACATACATACTACCCCACATACCTATACATACATACTACCCCACATAACTATACATACATACTACCCCACATACCTATACATACATACTACCCCACATAACTATACATACATACTACCCCACATACCTATACATACATACTACCCCACATACCTATAGATACTACCCCACATACCTATACATACATACTGCCCCACATACCTATACATACTACCCCACATACCTATACATACATACTACCCCACATACCTATACATACATACTACCCCACATAACTATACATACATACTACCCCACATAACTATACATACATACTACCCCACATACCTATACATACTACCCCACATACCTATACATACATACTGCCCCACATACCTATAGATACTGTGGCAGTGCGGTATCCTGCCACGGTGGAAAGCACGATGCTGACCCAGGATTCTCAACCATAGAGGTTGAGGGGCTCCAGGCAGATCTCCTAATGCAGAGGAAACTGGTTTATCAGTTTCCTCTTTGGTTGGTAAAGCCTGTTTTGGGACCTGTAGCCTGGAGATTTCTTAGAGATTTGGGAGGGATGAAATCTCCAATCCTGGGCCCATATTTTGGGAGCAGCCAGCGTGCTGATTGCACAGGTGTGTGCAGGCCTTTTAGTGGAGGCCAGGCCATGATTCTGGGCTCCACCCCGGCAAACAGAGTCGGGAGGGCTCCACCCCAGCAGGAGGATTCCACCCCGGCAGGCAGGAGGTCTCTGCCGTGGAGTCAGGTGGGCTACACCTAGGAGAGGTGGAAGCCAGACTAGCTGTGTGCTAGTGCCATACTTTGGGAAGAGTCTGCAGGAGGCAGACTTAAAACTGCATACAAGCCAGGAGGCTGAATACTGTTCATTTGAATTCGTGTGATGGTGGATACCCCTGCGTGGGAAACCTTTATGTTATTGAACTGTCATTTAAATAAAAGTGGGCAAACAGGCCCTTAAAAAATAAGCGAGTTGCCGTGTGCTTTGAAGAAGCTCTACCACTTGAAGCGAGGTCCCACATATGGTGGAGGATGCGGGCATAATTGGAGATCCCTGCAAAAGTAAGTTCATCAGTTATATGAACTGTGTTTCTGTGCAATGGACAGCACAATTTGGTGTGTGTGCAGGTGAGGAGAACCTGCCTTAAAGAGACAGTGCTTCATTTCTTGGTTGTTGGACTGTGCAAAAGTGTTGTGAAGTGACTGTGAAGATGGGGCGGTCAAAGCAAAGAAAAGAAGCAAGATTTGCTGATATGAGAGACCGAGCCCTGTGGCTGGAGGGGTTGTTATCCCCAGAACAAGCCCCATACATAAATGAACAAAGTTTGCCAAAATGGGAAGTGCATGTTGTTGCTGCTGGCAACACTGGTGAAAGGAGACCAGCTATGAATGTGCAGAGTCCTAAGCTGGAAAAAGGCTGCAATGTGGGGAGCCTGGACAAGACACGCTGGCAAGAGCGATGCTTGCGGTGCAGGGAGTGGGGGCACACTGTCTCTAAATGCCCTTTGTCTCAGCCTCCATTGCAAAGTTGCATATCAAAGCAAAGGACTGCATCTGTGTTAGGCAAGCCGGCTCTGAGTGCAATGAAGGAGCGACAGCCTGACCACAAGTTTGAGAAGAATGTGGTTGCCCATAGCAACACCTGTGACGTCAGGCCTGCGGACCCTGTAAGAGGAGTGTCTGCAGAGGATTGTGACAACGCAGAAATGAGAGTTCAGCGCATCTGGAGGAACCCACAAAGTTCAGCTGGGAGAGTGCCATCTCCCATAGCAACAGGAGAAAGCCTGGCAACCAGGAGAAGGGGCTACAAGGGAGATGTCTTTCCGTATCCCAAGAAGGTTATCGGTGGAACCATACCCTGCCTGGAATGTGGTCAGTTTGGGCATGGTATCTTTTCTTGCCCCAGATTATGGAATACCACTGATGAGGGTGCTACTGAGCAAAAATCTTCATCTGCAAGCCCAGATTCCTTTTTAAAAATGTTGGCAGCCACCTATGGCAACAGTGAAAAAGTACCTGTTGTGCCTGCAGGGGGTGCCAAGGAGTCAGAAGTGCCTGCCACGGTATCATCCTATAGCTGCATGGATGAACTGGGTGGCCAAAGCCAAGCAGAGGAGAGACTACGCACTCAAGTGAAGGCTATGACACCTGCTTCAGGAAATGGTAAGACTGTTTGTGGGACTGAGTCCAAGGAAGTGAGAGTGTGTCCTTCAGGGAGTTCCACAATACAGATGGACATGGACTGGCTGCTGTGTGCTACCCGGAGTAGTGGGGAGGCACAGGGAACAGCCCAACGATTAGCAGGACTAAATATGGAAAAGGACATGGGGACTCTGCAGGTGCCTGCTATAATCCAGCAGAAGGCTGGGGATGGTAACCTAGGGGTGACCAAAACTGCCATGGCACCGTGTTCCCTAGTGATAGGTGCTGCAGAGATGCCCAGGGAAACCTCCCAGGAGCCCGCAGTGACGGAGCAGAGGATTTCCCAGGTCAGCTATGGAGCTGCAGTCATGTCTATAGGTAATGAGAATGCTGATGGTCATGCCAACAAAAGTGTTACTGTTGGTAAATGTAATGTTATGGTTGGTGATGAGCTAGCACAGCTCACTAAGGATAACAGTGTTGATGTGAATATGATTGAAGATATGTTGTTGCCCTTGGCAACAGTATCCAAGGCTGCAAAGGTGTCCATGGAAACTTCCTGGGAGCTCTGTGTGTTGGAGCCAGAGGTTGCCTGGGACAACTATGGTGCTGCTCTGGACAAGAGAGTACTTGACACAAATGATGATTTAAATGCTAAAACTGAAATCTTTGAAAATGCTCATGGTGATAATGGGCTAACTGAGTCTCAGTACTGACAATATGTATGGAAGTGTTCCTGAGGTGAATGAAGCGCCATCAGAGCACGGTGGTGAAGGTGTGGTATTGCAACCTGTTGAGGTTAAAAATTTAGTGCCACAGTTTTGGTTGAACAAAAGTGATATATGTGATGTGTCTGCTGAGCCACTCTGTCCTGTGTCTCCTCCGGCAGTTGGTGCGGTACTGCGTAGTACCTCTGATTGGAGCGCAGAGAAAGTAGACTGGGACAGATGGGCTGAAAACCTGTTGGCTTTGTTGAAAGGGACCTCTGCTTCCAACAGTGGAGTGGACACGACTTCTGCTGTGCTAAATGGAGGGACTGCAGAGCGGCTTATAGACAAGGGCACACTTGCTGTTGCTGCAGATGATCTCCCTCCCAATATGGACGGGCCAAGTGAGATTGAGCACATAGCAGAGATCGTGCCCACAACCCACAAAGGATCCAATGGTGTAGGATCGAATAGTGTGATACCAAATGAGCCAGTGTTGGTGGAAGTGTCAGATGGCACAAATCAAGTGATTGGGGTCAGTAAACCAAATGTGGAATTGTGTTATGACCGTCAGGTGTCAGGACAGTTGCTGGAAGAGGTACATGTGCCAGTGGAGCTGGTGGATAGCGACGTTGCCATGGGAGACAACCACTCCACGCTGTGCACTTGGTCTCCAGACACTGCCCTGCCAAACTTTGAAATTAATTCTGACAAAGGTGTGGATGTTTCTGGCCAGGAGGAAAAATGCAAGGCCCGTGTAAATGTTGATGATGAGGAAAAGTGCGATGCACTGGTAAATTGTAAATATAATGATGTGGTAGACACAGCTGAGGAAAAAGCTGCAGCTGAATTAGGCCCCCTACAGGTTCAGGAGGGTAGTCTGGGAAGAGAAACTTTAAATAGCTTATCTGCCCAGAGGGAAAACTTTAAGGAAGTGGATAATTTAAAGAGGTCCCCTGACATAAAAACATCTGAAGAGCAAGACAATCGGTCTGTCCTTCAGAAGGATAGTAGGACATTGCTGTCATCTGAGACTGTCAGTGACCAAAGGAAGCATGCAGTGTATGGGGGGAAACCAACCGAGCTAGGTTTTGTCAGCAAGAAGATGCCTGTACATAGAATGCAGCGAGGGTCTAAGGTAACCCCAATAAAAGAGCCCACACTTTTTGTGTTTAAAAGTGTGACCCCTTCAAAGGTAAAGGGAAACCGGCGGTTGAGAGTGCAGTGTAGCTGTAATGTTATCCGACACCGAAAACTCAGGCGTCAACCTCATCCTCAGAAAGGTACGAAGTTTTGGAAGTTCCTTAATGGGAAGGTGATTTGGGTGGCCCCAAGGAAAATAGAGCGGCAACGCTTTTGGAAGCGTACCCGTAAAAAGGCGCAGTGTCTTTATAGGGCCCAAGTCCGTGTAGTAGGAGAACACAGGGAAAGTTGCCTCGTAACAGGGAAAGTTGCCTCGTAAGACAGGAAGGAAAGTTTCCCTTTGAAAGTGATGTCAGTCAGGAATGGGCTCATATAGGTGAAAGCTGGCACAGAGGTGCCAAAGTAAAGAATTTGGGCTTGTGTGTTCTGCCCCCTACGGGATCAAAACAAAGGGGGGGGATATGTGGCAGTGCGGTATCCTGCCACGGTGGAAAGCACGATGCTGACCCAGGATTCTCAACCATAGAGGTTGAGGGGCTCCAGGCAGATCTCCTAATGCAGAGGAAACTGGTTTATCAGTTTCTCTTTGGTTGGTAAAGCCTGTTTTGGGACCTGTAGCCTGGAGATTTCTTAGAGATTTGGGAGGGATGAAATCTCCAATCCTGGGCCCATATTTTGGGAGCAGCCAGCGTGCTGATTGCACAGGTGTGTGCAGGCCTTTTAGTGGAGGCCAGGCCATGATTCTGGGCTCCACCCCGGCAAACGGAGTCGGGAGGGCTCCACCCCAGCAGGAGGATTCCACCCCGGCAGGCAGGAGGTCTCTGCCGTGGAGTCAGGTGGGCTACACCTAGGAGAGGTGGAAGCCAGACTAGCTGCGTGCTAGTGCCATACTTTGGGGAAGAGTCTGCAGGAGGCAGACTTAAAACTGCATACAAGCCAGGAGGCTGAATACTGTTCATTTGAATTCGTGTGATGGTGGATACCCCTGCGTGGGAAACCTTTATGTTATTGAACTGACATTTAAATAAAAGTGGGCAAACAGGCCCTTAAAAAAATAAGCAAGTTGCCGTGTGCTTTGAAGAAGCTCTACCACTTGAAGCGAGTTCCCACATAACATACATACATACTACCCCACATACCTATACTGTACATACATACATACAGTCAGGTCCTTAAATATTGGGACATCTACACAATTCTAACATTTTTGGCTCTATACACCACCACAATGGATTTGAAATGAAACAAACAAGATGTGCTTTAACTGCAGACTGTCAGCTTTAATTTGAGGGTATTTACATCCAAATCAGGTGAACGGTGTAGGAATGACAACACTTTGCATATGTGCTTCCCACTTGTTAAGGGACCAAAAGTAATGGGACAGAATAATAATCATAAATCAAACTTTCACTTTTTAATACTTGGTTAGAAATCCTTTGCAGTCAATGACAGCCTGAAGTGTGGAACGCATAGACATCACCAGACGCTGGGTGTCATCCCTGGTGATGCTCTGCCAGGCCTCTACTGCAACTGTCTTCAGTTCCTGCTTGTTCTTGGGGCATTTTCCCTTCAGTTTTGTCTTCAGCAAGTGAAATGCTCAGTCGGATTCAGGTCAGGTGATGGACTTGGCCATTGCATAACATTCCACTTCTTTCCCTTTGGTTGCTTTTGCAGTCTGCTTTGGGTCATTGTCCATCTGCACTGTGAAGCCTCCAATGAGTTGTGAAGCATTTGGCTGAATATGAGCCGATAATATTCCCGAAACACTTCACAATTCATCCGGCTGCTTCTGTCAGCCGTCACATCATCAATAAATACAAGAGAACCAGTTCCATTGGCAGCCATACATGCCCACGCCATGACACTACCACCACCATGATCACTGATGAGGTGGTATGCTGAGGACCATGAGCAGTTCCTTCTCCATACTCTTCTCTTCCCATCACTCTGGTACAAGTTGATCTCGGTCTCATCTCTCCATAGGATGTTGTTCCAGAACTGTGAAGGCTTTTTTACATGTCGTTTGGCAAACTCTAATCTGGCCTTCCTGTGTTTGAGGCTCACCAATGGTTTCCATCTTGTGGTGAACCCTCTGTATTCACTCTGGTGAAGTCTTCTCTTGATTGGTGACTTTGACACACATACACCTACCTCCTGGAGGGTGTTCTTGATCCGGCCAACTGTTGTGAAGGGTGTTTTCTTCACAAGGGAAAGAATTCTTCGCTCATCCACCACAGTTATTTTCCGTGGTCTTCCGGGTCTTTTGGTGTTGCTGAGCTCACCGATGCGTTCCTTCTTTGTAAGAATTTTCCAAGCAGTTGTTTTGGCCACGCCTAATGTTTTTGCTATCTCTCTGATGGGTTTGTTTTGTTTTTTCAGCCTAATGATGGCTTCACTGATAGTGACAGCTCTTTGGATCTCATCTTGAGAGTTGACAGCAACAGATTCCAAATGCAAATAGCACACTTGAAACGAACTCTGGACCTTTTATCTGCTCATTGTAATTGGGATAATGAGGGAATAACCCACACCTGGCCATGGAACAGCTGAGAAGTCAATTGTCCCATTACTTTTGGTCCCTTAACAAGTGGGAGGCACATATGCAAACTGTTGTAATTCCTACACCGTTCACCTGATTTGGATGTAAATACCCTCAAATTAAAGCTGACAGTCTGCAGTTAAAGCACATCTTGTTCGTTTCATTTCAAATCCATTGTGGTGGTGTATAGAGCCAAAAATGTTAGAATTGTGTCCATGTCCCAATATTTATGGACCTGATTGTAGATACATTCTACCCCACATACCTATACATACAAACATACTATCCCACATACCTATACATACAAACATATTACCCCACATATCAATACATACATACTACCACACATACCTATACATACAAACATACTACCCCACATACCTATACATACATACTACCCCACATACCTATACAAACATACATACATACAACCCCCACATACCTGTACATACATAGAACCCCACATACATACTGCCCCACATATCTATACAAACATACATACTACCCCACATAGCTATACATATATACTACCCCACATAACTATACATACATACTACCCCGCATACCTATACAAACATACATACATACTAACCCACATACCTATACATACATACATACTACCCCACATACTTATACATACATACAACCCCCACATATCTATGCAAACATACATACTACCCCACATACCTATACATGCATACATACTACCCCACATACATACATACATACTACCCCACATACATACATACATACTACCCCACATACCTATACATGCTGCCCCACATACCTATACATACTACCCCACATACCTATACATACATACTACCCCACATAACTATACATGCATACTACCCCACATACATACATACATACTACCCCACATACCTATACATACTACCCCACATACCTATACATGCATACTACCCCACATACATACATACATACTACCCCACATACATACATACATACTACCCCACATACCTGTACATACATACTACCCCACATACCTATACATACATACTACCCCACATACCTATACATACATACTACCCCACATACCTATACATACATACCTATACATACCACATACATGTACACTCATACACACACTTACACATCTGTCTGCACTGTTTGAAAATATCTTTAAATAACATAAATGACGGAGATGTAAGCCCCGCCCACTGTTCGCCCAATCCATCCAATCCGAAGAAGAAGAAGAAATAATAATAATAAAAATGATGATGATAACAATTAATGATAAAAAAATATAGATAGTATTAATTAATAATAATATTAGCAATAATATAACAACAACATAATGATAATAATAATAATAAGATGATAGCGATAAAGAAAAAATAAAAATAGTAAAATAGTATCAATTGATAATAATATTGTTAATAACACAACATAAAAAAGATAGTGATAAGAAGAAGAATATTAAATAAAATAATAATAATAATTATTATTATTATATTAAAAACACTAGGCTGCATTGTACAAAGTGTCCTTTAGGGGGAGCTCCGCCACCTCTCAGTACAAAACACGTGCGGTGTAAATACACCGACTACATTTCCCGGCAACGCTGAGGGATCAGGAGCTCCGTCTCTGATTGGCTGAGGCCCTGATCGCAGAAGGTATACAGGAGGGAGGAAAAGTTCACGTGTAATGCAGAGAGGGGATTGGTTCTTCGGTGACACAGGGGCAGGGATTGTATAAGGGAGGACGACTGGATTGGGGATAGGCGTGAGTGAGGCGGAGCTAATAGGATAGAGGCATTGCAGGGATTGGACTAGGAGTGGAAGCGGGGCGGAGATTGGAAGGAGTGTATGAGCTGGGCAGGCGGTAAAGGAAGCGGGGCGTGGGTTGGATGAAGAATGACAGCGGGGCGGGGTCTTGCAGGATAGTGACAGTAGGCGGGGTCTTGTGGACGGGGCGCTGACTGGGGCCTCGGAGCTCCTGTGGTCGGTGATGGCGTGGTGGATGTGGTCGGTCCGGGGGAGATGTGGCCTGTCCGGGGCCTGGAGGTCCGCCTCTAGGGGGTGTGTGACCCGAGCCTGTACCGAGGCCGGAGACCCAGGGGTGAGACACCTCCCCCCCGCAATACCTCCCCAGCCCCCCCCCATAATATCCCATACTTCTCTCCCCCCCATAATAATCCAGACCTCTCCCCCCCCCCCATAATATTCCATACTTCTCCCCCCCCCCCATAATATTCCAGACCTCTCCTCTCCCCCCCCCCCCATAATATTCCATACTTCCTATCTAATTCTCCCCCCCCCCCATAATATTCTATACTTCTCCCCCCCCCATAATATTCCATACTTCTCCTCCCCCCCCCCACCATAATATTCCATACTTCTCCCCCCCCATATATTCCAGACCTCTCTCCCCCCCCCCCCATAATATTCCATACTTCTCCCCCCGCCAGAAATTCCATACTTCCTCCTCCCCCCCCCCATAATATTCCATACTTCTCTTTCCCCCCCCCATAATATTCCATACTTCTCCTCCCCCCCCGCCATAATATTCCTTACTTCTCCCCCCCCCATAATATTCTATACCTCCCCCCCCATAATATTCCATACTTCTCCCCCCCCCCCATAATATTCCATACTTCTCCTCCCTCCCCCCATAATATTCCATACTTCTCCTCCTCCCCCATAATATTCCATACTTCTCTCCCCCCCATAAGATTCCATACTTCTCCCCCCCATAATATTCCATACCTCTCCCCCCCCCCATAATATTCCATACTTCTCCTCCCTCCCCCATAATATTCCATACTTCTCTCCCCCCCCATAATATTCCATACTTCTCCCCCCCCATATATTCCATACCTCTCCCCCCCCCCCCATAATATTCCATACCTCTCCTCCCCCCCCTAATATTCCATACCTCTCCTCCCCCCCCTAATATTCCATACCTCTTCCCCCCCCATAATATTCCATACCTCTCCTCCCCCCCATAATATTCCATACCTCTCCCCCCCCCCCATAATATTCCATACCTCTCCTCCCCCCCCATAATATTCCATACCTCTCCTCCCCCCCCATAATATTCCATACCTCTCCCCCCTCCCCATAATATTCCATACCTCTCCCCCCTCCCCATAATGTTCCATACCTCTCCCCCCCCCATAATGTTCCATACCTCTCTCCCCCCCCCCCCCATAATGTTCCATACCTCTCCCCCCCCCCCATAATGTTCCATACCTCTCTCCCCCCCCCATAATGTTCCATACCTCTCTTCCCCCCCCCCATAATGTTCCATACCTCTCTCCCCCCCCATAATGTTCCATACCTCTCTCCCCCCCCCATAATGTTCCATACCTCTCTCCCCCCCCCATAATGTTCCATACCTCTCTCCCCCCCCATAATGTTCCATACCTCGCTCCCCCCCCCCATAATGTTCCATACCTCGCTCCCCCCCCCCATAATGTTCCATACCTCGCTCCCCCCCCCTAATGTTCCATACCTCTCTCCCCCCCATAATGTTCCATACCTCCCCCCCATAATGTTCCATACCTCCCCCCCATAATGTTCCATACCTCTCTCCCCCCCCCATAATGTTCCATACCTCCCCCCCATAATGTTCCATACCCCCCCCCCATAATGTTCCATACCTCCCCCCCCCCCATAATGTTCCATACCTCTCCCCCTCCCCATAATGTTCCATACACCTCCCCACCCCCCATAATGTTCCATACCTCCCCCCCCATAATGTTCCATACCTCCCCCCCCATAATGTTCCATACCTCCCCCCCCATAATGTTCCATACCTCTCCCCCTCCCCATAATGTTCCATACCCCTCCCCCCCCATAATATTCCATACCTCCCCCCCCATGATCCATACCTCTCCTCCCCCCCCCCCCCCCCATAATCCATACCTCTCCCCCCCCCCTAAAATTCCATACCTCACCTCTCCCCCCCCCTAAAATTCCATACCTCTCCCCCCCATAATAATCTATTTCTCTCCTCTTCTCCCCCCCCCCCATAATAATCTATACTCCTCCCCCCCCCCCATAATATTCCATAACTCTCTCTCCCCATAATGTTCCATCGATACCTTCCCCCCCCCCCATAATGTTCCACCCCCATACCTCCCCCCTCCCCCCATAATGTTCCACCCATACCTCCCCCCCCATAATATTCCATACCTCTCCCCCCCCATAATAATCTATACTCCTCCTCCCCATAATCTATACTCCCCCCCCCCCCCCCCCATAATAATCTATACCCCCCCCCATAATATTCCATACCTCTCCTCTCCTCATAATGTTCCATCGATACCTTCCCCCCCCCCATAATGTTCCACCCATACCTTCCCCCTCCCCCCCCAGAATGTTCCACCCATACCTTCCCCCTCCCCCCCAGAATGTTCCCACCCATACCTTCCCCCTCCCCCCCAGAATGTTCCACCCATATCTCCCCCCCCCCCCCCATATGTTCCACCAATACCTTCCCCCCCCCCCCATAATGTTCCACCAATACCTTCCCCCCCCCCCATAATGTTCCACCCATACCTTCCCCCCCCCCCCATAATGTTCCACCCATACTTCCCCCCCCCATAATTTTCCACCTATACCTCCTCCCCCCCCATAATGTTCCACCCATACCTCCCCCCCCCCCATAATGTTCCACCCATACCTCCCACCCCATAATGTTCCACCCATACCTCCCCCCCCCCATAATGTTCCACCCATACCTCCCCCCCATAATGTTCCACCCATACCTCCCCCCCATAATGTTCCACCCATACCCCCCCATAATGTTCCACCCATACCTCCCCCCCCATAATGTTCCACCCATACCTCCCCCCCCCCCCCCCATAATGTTCCACCCATACCTCCCCCCCATATGTTCCACCCCTACCTCCCCCCCCCATAATGTTCCACCCATACCCCCCCCCCCATAATGTTCCACCCATACCTCACCCCCCCATAATGTTCCACCCATACCTCCCCCCCCCATAATGTTCCACCCATACCTCCCCCCCATAATGTTCCACCCATACCTCCCCCCCCCCATAATGTTCCACCCATACCTCCCCCCCCCCATAATGTTCCACCCATACCTCCCCCCCCCATAATGTTCCACCCATACCTCCCCCCCCCATAATGTTCCACCCATACCTCCCCCCCCATAATGTTCCACCCATACCTCCCCCCCCCATAATGTTCCACCCATACCTCCCCCCCCCATAATGTTCCACCCATACCTCCCCCCCCATAATGTTCCACCCATACCCCCTCCCCCCATAATGTTCCACCCATACCTCCCCCCCCCCCATAATGTTCCACCCATACCTCCCCCCCCCCCCATAATGTTCCACCCATACCTCCCCCCCCATAATGTTCCACCCATACCTCCCCCCCCATAATGTTCCACCCATACCTTCCCCTTCCCCCCCATAATGTTCCATACCTCTCCCCCCCCCCCATAATGTTCCATACCTCCCCCCCCCATAATGTTCCATACCTCCCCCCCCCCATAATGTTCCATACCTCCCCCCCCATAATGTTCCATACCTCCCCCCCCCCCCCCATAATGTTCCATACCTCCCCCCCCCATAATGTTCCATACCTCCCCCCCCCATAATGTTCCATACCTCTTTCCCCCCCCCCCCCATAATGTTCCATCCATACCTCCCCCCCCCCCCCATAATGTTCCACCCATACCTTCCCCTTCCCCCCCATAATGTTCCATCCATACCTCCCCCCCCCCCTTCCCCATAATGTTCCACCCATACCTTCCCCTCCCCCCATAATGTTCCATCCATACCCCCCCCCTTCCCCATAATGTTCCATCCATACCTCCCCCCCCCATAATGTTCCATCCATACCTCCCCCCCCCCCATAATGTTCCATCCATACCTCCCCCCCCCATAATGTTCCATCCATACCTTCCCCCCCCCCCCATAATGTTCCATCCATACCTTCCCCCTCCCCCCCATAATGTTCCACCCATACCTCCCCCCCCCCCCATAATGTTCCATCCATACCTCCCCCCCCCCATAATGTTCCATCCATACCCCCCCGCCCCCCCCTTCCCCATAATGTTCCATCCATACCTCCCCCCCCCCCATAATGTTCCACCCATACCTCCCCCCCCCCCCCCATAATGTTCCATCCATACCCCCCCCCCCCATAATGTTCCATCCATACCTTCCTAACTAAAAACTAATAAGAAGGAAAATCCTAGCGCTGCATTTTGCAGAGTGGCCCACAGGGGCGCCCCTCCTCCTCTCAGTACGGAACACATGCAGTGTAAATGGTCTATATTCCCATCTGATTGGTCGAGGCCCCAATCCAGAATGAGTGCAGAGGGGAGGGAAAGTCCATGTATAATGCAGACAGGGGATTGGTTGTTCAGTGACGGAGGGGCGGGGACTGTTATGACAAGCAGGAGTTGGGGAGGCGTGAGTGTGTTGGAGTATAAATGCTGAGGAGTCGGGTCCTGGGAGCTCCTGTGGTCGGTGATGGCGGGATGGATGTGGTCAGTTCGGGGGAGGAGCCACCTGTCCAGGGTCTGGAGGTCCGCCTCTAGGGGTGTGTGACCCAAAGTGTGCAGGGCCTGGACAGCCAGGTGAGACAATGACCTCCCCTTTTTAACAACCCCGTGCCTCCCCCCTTCTAACACCCCGTGCCTCCCCCTTCTAACACCCCGTGCCTCCCCCCTTCTAACACCCCCGTGCCTCCCCCCTTCTTAACACCCCGTGCCTCCCCCCTTCTTAACACCCCGTGCCTCCCCCCTTCTTAACACCCCGTGCCTCCCCCCTTCTTAACACCCCGTGCCTCCCCCCTTCTTAACACCCCGTGCCTCCCCCCTTCTTAACACCCCGTGCCTCCCCCTTGTAACACCCCGTGCCTCCCCCACCATCCCTTCCAATACCTCCGTATGTGTCCCATTGACTGTTTGAGTCCAGCTTTATTTCTGTCATCCTCTGCTCTGGCGGTCTCTTGTAACGGGGGGCGCCGGCCTCTGATAACGGGGGGTGCGCTGGTCTATTATAATGGGGGCTGCCGGCCTCTGGCGGTCTCTTGTAACGGGGGGGGCCGGCCTCTGATAACGGGGGGTGCGCTGGTCTATTATAATGGGGGCTGCCGGCCTCTGGCGGTCTCTTGTGATGGGGAAGACGCCGGGCTTTGGCTGTCCCTGGTAATGGGGGGCGGTAAAGCAGCTCTCAGGGCTGAGTTGATGGGTCAGTATAATGTGTGTGGGGTGTACACAGCAGGGGGCGCTCCTTTGCATGTTGGGGGGTCTTCAGAACAGGAAACTTCCTGACCTTCCCCCACTCTCTCTACAGAAACTTCACCTCAATCTGTGAATGTCTGTCCGGGGACGAGCTGCAGAGCTTCCCATGACTCCCCCATTCACCCCCCCCCCCCCCCCATGGTGTAGCTCCTAGTCGCAGTCCTGTAATCAGGATTAGTAAATGGAGACGGGGGGGGGTGGGGGGGAGTTATTGTGTGCGGAGATCATATTCCCGGATTGGTTTCCATTATTTGTCTGGCAGGTCACATGACGTCACATCGAAGGTTATTCCTCCTCATTCCTCACTGCATCCGGCATCACCTCTAAAATCACCTCCATGCCCCCCGAACACCCCCCTCTGTGCGCAGCAGGGGGCGCTCCTCTCCACTGAACACCCCCCTGTGTGCGCAGCAGGGGGCGCTCCTCTCCATGAACACCCCCCTGTGTGCGCAGCAGGGGGCGCTCCTCTCCATGAACACCCCCCTGTGTGCGCAGCAGGGGGCGCTCCTCTCCATGAACACCCCCCTGTGTGCGCAGCAGGGGGCGCTCCTCTCCATGAACACCCCCCTGTGTGCGCAGCAGGGGGCGCTCCTCTCCATCAACACCCCCCTCTGTGTGCGCAGCAGGGGGCGCTCCTCTCCACTGAACACCCCCCTGTGTGCGCAGCAGGGGGCGCTCCTCTCCATCAACACCCCCCTGTGCGCGCAGCAGGGGGCGCTCCTCTCCATCAACACCCCCCTCTGTGTGCGCAGCAGGGGGCGCTCCTCTCCATCAACACCCCCCTCTGTGTGCGCAGCAGGGGGCGCTCCTCTCCATGAACACCCCCCTGTGTGCGCAGCAGGGGGCGCTCCTCTCCATCAACACCCCCCTCTGTGTGCGCAGCAGGGGGTGCTCCTCTCCATCTACACCCCCCTGTGTGCGCAGCAGGGGGCGCTCCTCTCCATCAACACCCCCCTCTGTGCGCAGCAGGGGGCGCTCCTCTCCATCTACACCCCTCTCTGTGCGCAGCAGGGGGCGCTCCTCTCCATCAACACCCCCCTCTGTGTGCGCAGCAGGGGGCGCTCCTCTCCATGAACACCCCTCTCTGTGCGCAGCAGGGGGCGCTCCTCCATCAACACCCCTCTCTGTGCGCAGCAGGGGGCGCTCCTCTCCATGAACACCCCCCCTACCCCTTTTGCCCCTCCCAACACAGAGCCCAGAACCGGGGTGACACCAAGTCAGTCCCCCCCCCCCCCCCCAGTGTGTCAGAATGCCTGCCGCAGTCCCACTATAAGTCGCTGATCGCCGCCATTACTAGTAAAAAAAAAGAACCTCCCAGTATCTTTCCCGCCATTTGTAAACGCTATAACTTCCACATAAACCAATTAATTTACACGTATCGGGATTTTTTCATTAGCGAAGACACGGAGCGGGAGACATTTTGGCCGAAATTTATGAAGAAATTAGATTTTTTGGATTTGTGTGTCCTAACCTACATTTTAAGTGTTTGGTTTTTTTTGTTTTTTTTTTCTCTCTGAAGTTTTGCATTTGTTGCAAATATGGTGCAATATTAAAAATTACAACAGCCACCGTTTTATTCTCTAGGACCTCTGATTTCAGAAAATATATCATGTTTGGGGCCCTTTTTTTTTTTTTTTTTTTTTTCTTAGCAAGAAAAAAAATGCCGATTCTAACCACTTGCCGCCAGCCACTGTATAAGTAGGGCGGGACGGCTGGGCAAAACCACGTTTTAAAACATGCGTTTTGTAAACAGGTAGGGGGGCGCGCGCGAGGTGCACAGCCGCCCTGCCTGTCCCGCCGATCACAGCCGCAGATGTCAGTCGCCGGGTCACAGCCGGTCGTTACCGGCTATGTCCCGGCGATCGGCGACAAGCAGTGACAGAGAGCACAGCTGCAGTAGCTGTGCTTTCTGTCACTTCCCTGACAGCTCCTGACATGCTGAGCCAGAGAGAAGAGTTTCTCTCTCCCGATCAGCGGTGTTCCCTGCAGTACACACCCCCCACCCCGCCCCCTAGTAAAACACTCCCCCTCACACAGTTAACCCTTTCCCTGAATAATAAAGTTAACCCCTTCCTCCCCAGTGCCATTAGTACAGTGTCAGTGGTTTTTTTTTTTGCACTGATCACTGTATTGGTGTCACTGGGGATGTCAGTGACCCCAAGTCAGTACCCCCCAGTGTCAGAATGTCCGCCGCAGTCCCGCCATAAGTCCCTGATTGCCGCCATTATTAGTATAAAAAAAACCTCAAAATCCCAGTATCTTTCCCGCCATTTGTAAACGCTATAACTTTCACGTAAACCAATTAATTTACACGTATTGGGTTTTTTTTTTTAGCAAAGACGTCGCAGAATGCATTTTGGCAGAAATTTATGACTAAATTTGATTTTATAATTTTTTTTTACTGGACATGTTTTATAGCAAAAAGTCCAAAATATTGTTTTTTCCCTCAAAATTGTCAGCCTTTTTTTTTTATAGCGCAAAAAATAAAAACCGCACAGGCGATCAAATACCACCGAAAGAAAGCTCAATTTGTGGGAAAAAAAAGGATGTAAATTTCATTTATGTACCATGTTGCATGACCGCGCAATTGTCCGTTAAACTAGCGCAGCGCTGTATAGCAGAAAAATGGCGTAAATTCCATTATCTATCCCATAGTTTGTAGACGCTATAACTTCACACAAAGCAATCAATATACACTTATTGGGGTTTTCTTTTACCAAAAACATGGAGCGGAATACATTTTGGCCTAAATTTATAACCAACTTGGAGTTTACTATATATTTTTTATAGCTGAAAGTAAAAAAATATTGTTTTTCTTAAAAATGTTTGGGCTTTTTTTGTTTATAGCGTGAAAAATAAAAAGCGCACAGGTGATCAAATACCACCGAAAGAAAGCTCTATTTGTGTGAAAAAAGGACGTAAATTTCGTTTGGAAGCAGCATTGCATGACCGCGCAATTATCAGTTGAATTAGTGCAGCGCCGAGTAGCAAAAAGAGGCGTGGTCATTAAGGGGGGTAAATCCTCAGGAGGGCGAGGGGTTAACATAATGTAGCAGTGTGTTGAAAAAAGTGACTAAAGCTGAAAATCCTTCTAATCCTTTTATTTCCATCCACACAAATGCATTGGGAACACGACACATTCTATTCCAAATCACAACATGAAGAAAAATACATCAAATTTGTGTTGTTCCTCTAAAAAAAATGGAAGAAAAGTGAATATTAGACGGTTCATAATAATCGCAGTGTTTGTATTCTTCTTTACAAACTCCAACATTCACTATATAAACTGAGAAATGTTTGAAGATTTTGCTTTCCTTTGAATGACTTCATGAATATTTGGTTGTAGTCGCACTGTTTCTGAGAACTGCTGTACATCTGTGTTGCATGGAGTCCCCCAACTTCTGGCCCCTGTGATCAGGTATTCCAGCCCAGGATGATTGGACCACATTCCACAGTTCTTCTCTATTTCTTGGTTTGGCCTCAGAAACGGCATTTTTGATGTCACCCCACAAGTTTTCTATTGGATGAAGATCCGGGGATTGGGCTGGCCACTCCATAACGTCCATCTTGTTGGTGTGGAACCAAGATGTTGCCCGTTTACTGGTGTGTTTGGGGTCGTTGTCTTGTTGGAACACCCATTTCAAGGGCATTTCCTCTTCAGCATAAGGCAGCATGACCTCTTCAAGTATTCTGATGGATTCAAACTGATCCATGATCCCTGGTATGCGATAAATAGGCCCAACACCGTAGTATGAGAAACATCCCCATATCATGATGCTTGCACCACCATGCTTCACGGTCTTCACAGTGTACTGTGGTTTGAATTCAGTGTTTGGGGGTCGTCTGACAAACTGTCTCCGCCCACTAGACCCAAAAAGAACAATCTTACTTCCATCAGTCCACAAAATGTTGCGCCATTTCTCTTTAGGCCGGTCAATGTGCTCTTTGGCAGATTGTAACCTCTTCAGCACACATCTTTTTCCCAACAGTGGGACTTTGCGGGGACTTCTTGCAGATAGCTTGGCTTCACATCGGCGTCTTCTAATTGTAACAGTCCTCACAGGGAACGTCACACCTTCTTTCATCTTCCTGGAGCTGATTGTTGGCTGAGTCCTCACAGGGAACGTCACACCTTCTTTCATCTTCCTGGAGCTGATTGTTGGCTGAGTCCGCCCCATTTTGGCTATTCTTCTATCCATTCCAATGGTAGTTTTTCGCTTTTTTCCACGTCTTTCAGGTTTTGGTTGCCATTTTAAAGCATTTGCCATCATTTTGGCTGAGCAGCCGATCATTTTCTGCACTTCTTTATATGTTTTCCCCTCTAATCAACTTTTTAATCAAGGTACGCTGTTCTTCTGAACAATGTCTGGAACGACCCATTTTCCTCAGAATTTCAGGGAGAAATGCACTGTAACCAGCATGTCCAACATTTGCTGCCTTCCTTCCTTAAATAAGGGCAATAATTGCCACCTGTTTATCAAAGAATGAATGACGTCACTAATAGAACTCCACACTGCTATTATTTTGAACACGCCCCTTTCAATGAGTGATTCAATGACACAGAATCAGCAGCATGCATGTCATGACTGTTGGGTCTGTTGGATTTCTATGACTCTACTACACCTGCTAGGAAATTATTTGCCATGTAGGAATATCATTTCCACCAAAAGCAGCGATTGATCCGGTTAGTGATGTCTGATCAGGGGCGGACTGACCATTTGGAAACTCGGGCACTGCCTGAGGGCCCGGGGTCAGTAGGGGGCCCCATGAGATGCCCCTGGTACCTTTTTCATAGGCTTTTTTGAGTGTGGGCAAGGGCACAGGGGCCCCATGATCCCCTATTGCCCGGGGGCCCCATGAGTTGTCAGTCCACCCCTGTGTTTGACTGCTATTATTTTGAACACAACTGTATGGGGGGGGGGGACATCAAGGGGTTAATATTGTAGACATAATCCGCAGCCAGCGGCACTATAAATGGATTAGTTGTGTAATCCATCCGTTCTGATCCCGGGAAGATGAAGCGGAGATCATGTGACCATTCATAGCACCGGCTCTAAGCCAATGACAGGCTGTCGGTAATGTTGGAGGATTCCTGGTGACAGCCGGACCTCCTGCCTGCCGTATAAGACCCAGAACATCCCAGAGGAGACCTCTCTGTTCCTCTAGGCCTGAACTCTGCCCTGATCTCTGCCTGCAGCCGGCTGCTCATAGAAATCAATCCGCTCCCATATATCTTAGTAGAGATGAATACTGCAGTGAGGGCAGCAGGGGCCCCCTGGAGTCGCACCCAATTCCTGATGAATACAGGCAACGTGTGCCACATTGCTGGAGAAGATCGCAAGAGACTGCCAGGTTGCGAATGAATACTTTTTTTTTTTTTTGTTTCTTGTGCTACAGGAGGCTGCTGGTGGGGGGGGGGGGCCTGACTCTGTGCTACAGGAGGCTGGTAGGGGCTGCCGCCACTCTACAGGAGGCTGGTGGTGGGGGGGGGCTGCCTCCGCTACTGCAGGCTGGTGGGGGGGGGCTGCCGCCGCTATACAGGAGGCTGGTGGGGGGGGGCGACCGCTGCTATACAGGAGGCTGGTTGGGGGGGGCTGCTGCGGCGCTACAGGAGGCTGGTGGGGGGCTGCTGCTGCGGCGCTACAGGAGGCTGGTGGGGGGGCTGCTGCGGTGCTACAGGAGGCTGAAGGGGGGGGGGGCTGCCGCCGCGCTACAGGAGGCTGGTGGGGGCTGCCGCCGCTATACAGGAGGCTGGTGGGGGCTGCCGCCGCTATACAGGAGGCTGGTGGGGGCTGCTGCTGCGCTACAGGAGGCTGGTAGGGGGAGGGGCTGCCGCCACTCTACAGGAGGCTGGTGGTGGGGGGGGGGGGGCATCCGCCGCGCTACAGGAGGCTGGTGGGGGCTGCCGCTGCTATACAGGAGGCTGGTGGGGGCTGCCGCTGCGCTACAGGAGGCTGGTGGGGGCTGCCGCTGCGCTACAGGAGGCTGGTGGGGGCTGCCGCTGCGCTACAGGAGGCTGGTGGGGGCTGCCGCTGCTATACAGGAGGCTGGTGGGGGCTGCCGCTGCTATACAGGAGGCTGGTGGGGGCTGCCGCTGCTATACAGGAGGCTGGTGGGGGCTGCCGCTGCTATACAGGAGGCTGGTGGGGGCTGCCGCTGCTATACAGGAGGCTGGTGGGGGCTGCCGCTGCTATACAGGAGGCTGGTGGGGGGGGGCATCCACCACGCTACAGGAGGCTGGTGGGGGGGAGGCTGCCGCCGCGCTACAGGAGGCGGGTGGGGGGGGCTGCCACCGCTATACAGGAGGCGGGTGGGGGGGGCTGCTGCCGCGCTACAGGAGGCTGGGGGGGGGCATCCACCACGCTACTGGAGGCTGGTGGGGGGGGGCTGCCGCCGCTATGCAGGAGGCTGGTTGGGGGGGGCTGCCGCCGCTATACAGGGGGTTGGTTGGGGGGGGGGCTGCCGCCGCTATACAGGAGGCTGGTTGGGGGGGGGGCTGCTGCGGCGCTACAGGAGGCTGGTGGGGGGGGGGGCTGCTGCGGCGCTACAGGAGGCTGGGGGGGGGGCTGCTGCGGCGCTACAGGAGGCTGGTGGGGGGGGCTGGTGGGGGGGGCTGCTGCGGCGCTACAGGAGGCTGGGGGGGGGGGGCGCCGCCGCCGCTATACAGGGGGCTGGTGGGGGGGGCTGCTGCGGCGCTACAGGAGGCTGGTGGGGGGGCTGCCGCCGTGGTACAGGGGGCTGGTGGAGGCTTTCCACCATGTTGAAAGACTGGTAGAAGCTGCCTCTCTGCCCCAGTAGACTGGTAGAGGCTGCCACCACACTACAAGAGTTTGCTTGAAGCTGCTGGTGTGTTACTAGAGACTGGTGGAGGTTGCTGCAAGAGAGTGGTTGAGGCTGCCGCTTTTCTAAGAGACTGATCTAGGCTTCTACCTTACAAAAGATTGTTATTTTGCTGCAAGGGACTTGCAGAGGTTGCTTCTGTGCTACAAGGTTGTTCCTTTTGCAGTACAGGAGGGCTGGTGGTGGGCCGCTTGGCAGGAGGGCTGGTGGTGGGCCGCTTGGCAGGAGGGCTGGTGGTGGGCCGCTTGGCAGGAGGCTGGTGGAGGCTGCTGCAGGCAGCTGGCAAACTAGAAGGGACTGGTAGAGACTGCTGCATGCTACAAGACTGGTATAGGCTTTTAGCATTTTACAAAAGATTGTTAGAGGCTGCGTCTGTGCTACAGAAGACTGGTAGAGGCTGCTGATTTTGTTTGTTTTTGTTTTTTTTTGCTTTTTTGTTTGCTACAAGAGACTGGTAGACTGCCACCATTCTACCATATTACAAAAGATTGTTTGCTGCAAGAGACTGCTGGAGGCTGCTTTGTTGCAACAAGAGGCTGGTAGGGGTTTCTTCCCTGTTGCAGGAGACTGGCAGAAGCTGCTGGTGTGTTTACAAGAGACTGGTAGAGACTGCTGCCACGCTACAAGAGGTAGAGGCTTCTAGCATGTTATAAAAGATTGTTAGAGGCTGCTTTCATGCTACAAGAGGCTGGTGGAGACTGCTGCCATGCTAATAGAGAGTGGTGAGGGTTGTGGTTGTGCCACAAGAGAATGGTAGAGGCTGCTTTTTTTTTTTTTTTTTTTTTTTTTTTTTTTTTTTTCCTTCCCCCTACAGGAGACTGATAGAGGCTGCCACTGGTGTGTCTGGGACCTTCCAGCTCTAGCACCCCCAGACTGACCCAGTGACCCCAGTACTGCAGAAAGTCTGTGGGTTTTTTTTTTCTTTTCTTTTTTTTGTTTTTGTTTTTTGTTTTTTTGTTGTGGTTTTTATTTATTTATTTTTTTTTCTTCAATTCCATCTTCCTCCTCTGATTGCGCCGCACGTGACGTGTGATTGGTCCTCCCAATACACAGACCTTTGGATTGCAGTGCCCTGTATGCGCTGTGCAGCAGGTCAATGATTGTCAGCTCTCCTCTCCCCTCTCTGTAGATGAGTGATAAGCTGGGAGAGGCTTCCTGCTCTGCAGGAGATAATGCCCCCCTCCCTCGTCCCCCCCCCCCCCTCGCCCACCCCGGATTATGACCCGTCATTGAAAGCACCAAATTCTGGCAGTTTTACCGATTTATTACTTTGCTCTGGGCGGTTCTGCAACTTTCTCTTCTATGTGGTGAGCAAGAAAAAAATGGAATGGATTGGATGTAGGGAGATCGTTCGTTGTAAATTGTATCCAATCTTTCCATTTTTCACCAATTATTTTTTTGCCAGCAATTTGCTCAGAATTGGGTGAGCTCTGTGTATGGCCGATTGAAGGGCGTCTGTCTGCATGTGATGTCTCCAGACTACGGCCTGCAGGTCATACCCGGCCCACAGCTGGGGTCAGTGGTGTATCCTCCATTCACACAGATCGAGGGTTCAGATCCGCATCAGAGTCCCCCCCTTACATCAGGGCCCCCATCCCATCAGAGTCCTCCCCCCTTACATCAGGGCCCCCAGAGTCCTCCCCCCTTACATCAGGGCCCCCAGAGTCCTCCCCCCTTACATCAGGGCCCCCAGAGTCCTCCCCCCTTACATCAGGGCCCCCAGAGTCCTCCCCCCTTACATCAGGGCCCCCAGAGTCCTCCCCCCTTACATCAGGGCCCCCAGAGTCCTCCCCCCTTACATCAGGGCCCCCATCCCATCAGAGCCCTCCCCCCTTACATCAGTGTCCCCATTAGAGCCCTCCCCCTTACATCAGTGTCCCCATCAGAACCTGATGTAAGGGGGGGGACTCTGATGGGGACCCAGATGTGGGGGGGGGGCTCTGATGTAAGGAGGGAGGGCTCTAATAGGAACCTTGATGTATGGGGGGAGACCCTGTTATAAGGGGGAGGGCTCTACTGGGGATACTGATGTAAGGGGGGAAGACTCTGATGGGGGCTCTGATGTAAGGGGGGAGGGCTCTGATTGGACAGGGCCCTGATGTAAGGGGGGAGGGCTCTGATTGGACAGGCCCCTGATGTAAGGGGGGAGGGCTCTGATGGGACGGGGCCCTGATGTAAGGGGGAGGGCTCTGATGGGACGGGGCCCTGATGTAAAGGGGGAGGGCTCTGATGGGACGGGGCCCTGCTGTAAGGGGGGAGGGCTCTGATGGGACGGGGCCCTGATGTAAGGGGGGAGGGCTCTGATTGGACGGGGGCCCTGATGTAAGGGGGGAGGGCTCTGATGGGACGGGGGCCCTGATGTAAGGGGGGAGGGCTCTGATGGGACGGGGGCCCTGATGTAAGGGGGGAGGGCTCTGATGGGACGGGGGCCCTGATGTAAGGGGGGAGGGCTCTGATGGGACGGGGGCCCTGATGTAAGGGGGGAGGGCTCTGATGGGACGGGGGCCCTGATGTAAGGGGGGAGGGCTCTGATGGGACGGGGGCCCTGATGTAAGGGGGGAGGGCTCTGATGGGACGGGGGCCCTGATGTAAGGGGGGAGGGCTCTGATGGGACGGGGGCCCTGATGTAAGGGGGGAGGGCTCTGATGGGACGGGGGCCCTGATGTAAGGGGGGAGGGCTCTGATGGGGACCCTGATGTAAGGGGGGACTCTGATGGGGTGATATAAAGGGAAATTTTAATGTAAGGACTCTGATCAGGGTTCTGATGTGAGGGAGAATTCTGATGGGGACATAAGGCGGAGTCTAATATAAAAGAGAGTCCAATAAGGACTCTGATGGGGATTTTATGGCTTATGGACATTTGTAATGTGGACTCTGATGTAGGGGGAGGGGTGTGTGATGTAAAGGGGGGGGGCTTTTATAAGGGCCCTGATGTAAGGTGGGTGGGGTCAATCATTTTCGATGCAAAAAAAAAAAAAAAGTTTTTTTTTTTCCTTAGACCCAACATCATCCTTCATATTTCACCAAACCTGGCTGTTATTTTCTGTGCACTAAAATTCATTTTACTGTCATTTATTTTCCTAAAAATTAGCATTTTGATAAACGGCTACACAAATCCTGTGTGACATAAAAAAAATATATATATTGCAACACCCGCCATTTTCTTCTCCAGGGCCTCTGCCTTCAAAATTATATTCAACGTTTGGGGTGGTTTTTCCGTTTTTTTTTTTTTTTTTTTTTTTTCTAGCAAAAAAAAATAAAAAAATTACTGAATTAGAGTGTAGAAAATTTTTAAATAAAAGTCCGCAGGCAACAAGTGGTTAAACATCCCCCGCTGGTTAAACGTGGGAGTTTCCGCTTCCAGCAGCACCCCCCCCCCCCCCTTCTTCAGAGACGGTGTTTCCAGCAAAGATAAAACCAGCCGCTGAGCGATCGTTTTGAAGGATTTCGGCTCGGGATCGGACCGGCTCGGTATGTACAGAACAGAAGCGGGTAACATTCCGTAGGCAATGGACAACGTAGCGAATCCATGTGATCTCCTGCGGGGAAGAGACGAGTGGATTAGCGCGGGATTTGTAGGTATTTCATGTCTTGTAACGAGATGACCGGCGAAGCGTTAGGCGGCCCAACCCGCTGATTACAAAGGAAACCGCGGCGGAAATAATGAAAATAAACCGACTTTGGGTCGTGTCCTCGGGTGATCCTGCGGTGATGGTGACGTTTACACGCATCAGACATTTTTTTTTTTTTTTTTTTTTTTTCGTTTTTTTTGTTTCTGCAAAATCACTGACGTTTTGGGGTTTTTTTTTGTTGTTTGTTTTTTTTTTTTTTTTTTTTCCCCTTCCTCTAAACTCCTACATGTGCCTGGATATATGGGGGGAGATATACTATAACCGGAGCACCCCGAATCTGGGGCAGCTGTGCATGGCAGCCAATCAGCTTCTCACTTCAGCTGGTTCAGTGAAGCTTTGACAATAAAACCCGGAAGCTGATTGGTTCCTGTGCGGAGCTGCACCAGATTCTGCACTCTCCAGTTTTAGTAAATAACCCCCATAGGCTAACATGCAGGGGCATTTAGAGGCAGAACCCCCCCCCCCCCCCCCGCCTTCCAGTGCAGCTATTCATGCATAGATCGTGCTTGAATAGCTGCATCCTCGGCTACACTAGACATGGAATGACAGCTGTGACCCCCCCCCCCCCCATCCCGAAGGAAAGCTTCTGGGGTTGTTTGTTGGATCGGGGGGGGGGGGGGGGGTGTTGGGTGCACTTTTGAGAATCCCATGAAACAGGGCTGGACAAGTTTGCTCCCGATCTACAAGTCAGCTAAAATGTTAGGAGCCAGTTTTTATTTATTTATTGCATTGAAGTCAGTAGGAGGCACTGTGTGAACCCAGGCACCAGGACGCAATTTCTAGTCGCCATGGTGACCTGGCGCCTGGGATTTGTCGAGCCCTGCCATTAAAAAAATGATGAGCCGCCTGGTTTGCTTTATTCTGAAAGTTTTTGTAGCGATGTGTTCCAGACTCACACATGATGGAGTAGAGTGGCATGCGGAGATGAGCGTTCTCATAGGATTGACTGGAGTTTTTGCATTGAAGTCAGTGGGAGGCTCTTTTTTTGCATTGAAGTCAGTGGAAGGCACTGTGTGAACCCAGGTGCCATGGTGAACTGGCACCTGGGATTTGTTGAGCCCTGCCATAAGAATGATGAGCCGCCTGGTTTGCTTTTAATCGGGAAGTTTTTGTAGCGATGTGTTCCAGACTCGCACGTGATGGATTAGAGCGGCATGTGGAGATGAGCGTTATCATAGGATTGAAGATTTTTGCATTGAAGTCAGTGGGAGGCGCTTTTTTTTTGCATTGAAGTCAGTGGGAGGCGCTTTTTATTGCATTGAAGTCAGTGGGAGGCACTGCGTGAACCCAGGTGCCAGGACGCACTTTCTAGTTGCCATGGTGACCTGGTGCCTGGGATATTTCGAGCCCTGCCCTAAAAATGATGAGCCGCCTGGTTTGCTTTAATCCGAGTTTTTGTAGCGAAGTGTTCCAGACTTGCAAGTGATGGAGTAGAGCGGCATGCGGAGATGAGCGTTCTCATAGGATGGACTGGAGTTTTTGCCATAAAGTCTATGGGAGGCACTGCGTGAACCAAGGTGCCAGGACGCAATTTCTAGTCGCCATGGTGACCTGGCACCTGGGATTTGTCGAGCCCTGCCATAAGTGACGAGCCGCCTGGTTCGCTTTAATCGGAACGCTCTTCGCCGGCTCTTGAAGCTGGGGCAATAGCAGCCATTGGTTCGCTTTTGACCACTTGTCTACCGTGATGTTTATAAACGTACTTTGGTAGGTAAGTGGTTAAGTCATAGGTGCTCAACTGGTGGCCCTCCCATCTGTTCGCCAACTACAAGTCCCATCATGCCTCTGCCTCTGGCAGTCATGCTTGTAACTGTCAGCGGCTTGCAATGCCTAGTGGGACCCGTCTAATGGGCCACCCATTGGTTGAGTGTACCTGACGTTTTTCTATGTACAGTGAAGGAAATGCGTATTTGCTCCCCGGCTGATGCTGAATGTTCGCCCCTCACACAGAAATGATCGGTCTAACAATGGAATGTTCGCCCCTCACACAGAAACGATCGGTCTAACAATGGAATGTTCTCCCCTCACACAGAAATTATCGGTCTAACAATGGAATGTTCGCCCCTTACACAGAAACGATCGGTCTAACAATGGAATGTTCGCCCCTCACACAGAAATGATCGGTCTAACAATGGAATGTTCAGTGTAACACTGAGAGACAGAATACAACAACAAATTCAGCAGAAATGCGTCTAACAAATGATGACTGATCTGCATGTTCATGAGGGAAAGAAGGATTTGATCCCCTATCATTCAGCAGGATTTCTGGCTCCCAGGTGTCTTTCATACAGGTAACAAGCTGAGATTAGAAGCAGTCTCTTAAAGGGAGTGCTGCTAATCTCATTGTGTTACCTGTATAACAGACACCTGTCCACAGGAGCAGTCAAACCATCAGATTCCAAACTCTCCACCATGGCAAAGACCAAAGAGCTGTCCAAGGATGTCAGGGACAAGATGGTAGACCTACACAAGGCTGGACTGGGCTACCAAACTATGGCCAAGCAGCTTGGTGAGAAGGTGACAACAGTTGGTGCAATCATTCACAAATGGAAGAAACACAAAACAAGTGTCAGTCTCCCTAGGTCTGGTGCACCATGCAAGATCTCCCCTCGTGGAGTGTCAATGATCATGAGAACAGTGAGGAATCATCCCAGAACTACACGTGAGGATCTTGTCAATGATCTCCAGGCAGCTGGGACCACAGTCACCAAGAAAACAATTGGTAACACACTACGCCGACAAGGACTGAAATCCTGCAGTGCCCGCAAGGTCCCTCTGCTCAAGAAAGCACATGTCCAGGCCCGTCTGAAGTCTGCCACTGAACATCTGAATGATGCAGAGGAGGACTGGTGGGAAGTGTTGTGGTCAGATGAGACCAAAATCCAGCTCTTTGGCATCAACTCAACTCGCCGTGTTTGGAGGAGGAGGAATGCTGCCTATGACCCCAAGAACACCATCCCAACTGTGAAACATGGTGGTGGAAACATTCTGCTTTGGGGGTGTTTTTCTGCTAAGGGGACAGGACAGCTACACCGCATCAAGGGGACGATGGACGGGGCAATGTACCCTCAAATCTTGGGTGAGAACCTTCTTCCCTCAGCCAGGGCATTGAAAATGGGTGGTGGATGGGTGTTCCAGCATGACAATGACCCAAAACACACGGCCAAGGCAACAAAGGAGCGGCTCAAGAAGAAGCACATTAAGGTCCTGGAGTGGCCTAGTCAGTCTCCAGACCTTCATCCGATTGAAAATCTGTGGAGGGAGCTGAAAGTTCCAGTTGCCAAACGTCAGCCACCGAACCTTAAGGACTTGGAGAGGATCTGCCAAGAGGAGTGGGCCAAAATCCCTCCTGAGATGTGTGCAAACCTGGGGGCCAACTCCAGGAAACGTCTGACCTCTGTGATTGCCAACAAGGGATTGGCCACCAAGTACTAAGTCATGTTTTGTGAAGGGGATCAAATCCTTCTTTCCCTCATGAACATGCAGATCCGTCATCATTTGTTAGACGCATTTCTGCTGAATTTGTTGTTGTATTCTGTCTCTCAGTGTTACACCGAACATTCCATTGTTAGACCGATCATTTCTGTGTGAGGGGCGAACATTCCATTGTTAGACCGATCATTTCTGTGTGAGGGGCGAACATTCACCATCAGCAGGGGAGCAAATACGCATTTCCTTCACTGTATTTTTAGTGTCTTTATTGCAGTGTAGACTTCTGCCGAGACAAAACCATCACATTGCAGAGCGCCTGTGTTCAATGTCACGGTTGTATAACACGCCGGTCACATGATTCTAGGCTGATGAACAGGATTTCTCTTTCTAATTGGTTGGGCGCGGTGATTGCCGTCAGGCTGAAGTACATGTGACTGCTCTTCCTCTACGTTGATAGACGTGCCATGAACGCGTGATAATTCTACGGCAGAAGCATGTGGGTAGCGTGACTTATGGATCCTGTATGTTCCTACGATTGGTGTAATGGAGAAATACAGGCAGCCAGAACCTCCTGGAAAATGTCGCCGCTTCTAGCCTCCTGACCAGCAGCATTCACGCAGATCCCTAAACCTACCAGCCAATCCCCACCACCCTCTCAGCCCATCCCAGGACACCAGTGTTCTGTTCATTGGCAGAGAGAGGAGGGGAAAAAATGGCGTAGCGCTTACCCCCCGAAGGAGCCACTTTTTGTGTAGGTCCCCTGTTCCCATGGTTCATGGCTCTACAAGCAGCACCACCACCACGCTCCTTGACCCACCCGGGCTGAAGAGGGTGTTTATTGTAACTGTTCTATCAAAAAAATTATTTTTGCAGCATCTGGAGAAATGGAAATGGCATCCACCCCTCCAACAAAGTAGCAACCAGGCTGTTCAGATGGTAAACCAACACATGAACCGTAAAAACAAGGGAATACGCTTGGTAATTGGCCAGTGGTCCGGAGATGGACCTGCTAAACCCTACAGCCCTGGCCAAACGTTTTGAGAACTACACAAATATTCGTTTTCACAAAGTCTGCTGCCTCTGTGTTGATCTTTGTGAGATGTTACTCTGGTATACCAAAGTATGTCAAGCATTTTATAAGTGTCAAAGGCTTTTATTGACCATGACCTGAAGTTTAGGCAGAGTCCATAATTGCAGTGGTGGCCCTTCTTTTTCAAGACCTCTGATTCCCCCTGGTGTGCTGGCAATCAATTTCTGGGTCACATCCTGACTGATGGCAGCCCATTCTTGCATAATCAATGCTTGGAGTTTGTCAGCATTTGTTGGGGTTTTTTGGTTCACCCGCCTCTTGAGGATTGACCACACGTTCTCAATGGGATGAAGGTCTGGGTACTTTCCTGGCCATGGACCCAAAATTTTGATGTTTTGTTCCCCAAGCCACTTAGTTATCACTTTTGCCTTCTGGCAAGGTGCTCCATCATGCTGGAAAAGGCCTTGTTCCTCACCAAACTGTTCTTGGACGGTTGGGAGACGTTGCCCTCGGGAGGACAGTTGGGAGACGTTGCCCTCGGGAGGACGGTTGGGAGACGTTGCCCTCGGGTGGACGGTTGGGAGACGTTGCCCTCGGGAGGACGGTTGGGAGACGTTGCCCTCGGGAGGACGGTTGGGAGACGTTGCCCTCGGGAGGACGGTTGGGAGACGTTGCCCTCGGGAGGACGGTTGGGAGACGTTGCCCTCGGGAGGACGGTTGGGAGACGTTGCCCTCGGGAGGACGGTTGGGAGACGTTGCCCTCGGGAGGACGGTTGGGAGACGTTGCCCTCGGAGGACGTTTTTGGACCATTCTTTATTCATGGCTGTGTTCTTAAGCAGAATTGTGAGTGTGCCCGCTCCCTTGGCTGAGAAGCGACCCCACACATGAATGGTCTCAGGATGCTTTACTGTTGGCATGACAGGACTGATGGTAACTCACCTTTTCTTCTCCAGACAAGGTTTTTTGCAGATGCCCCAAACAATTGGAAATGGGATTCATCAGAGAAAATGACTTTACCCCGGTCATCAGCAGTCCAATCCCTGGATCTTTTGCAGATTATCAGTCGGTCCCGGATGTTTTTCCTGGAGAGAAGTGGCTTCTTTGCTGCCCTTCTTGACACCAGGACATCCTCCAAAAGTCTTCTCTTTGCGCGTGCCGATGCATCACACCTGCCTGCTGCCATTCCTGGGCAAGCTCTGCACTGGTGGTGCCCCGATCCCTCAGCTGAATCAACTTTTAGGACACGGTCCTGCTGGACTTTCTTGGGTGCCCTGAAGCCTTCTTCACAACAATTGAACCTCTCTCCTTGAAGTTCCTGATGATCCGATAAATGGCTGATTTGGGTGCAGTGGTATCCTCGCCTGGGAATCCCTTTTTGTGCAAAGCAATGATGACTGTACGGGTCTCCTTGCAGGGATATTAATTAGGGCACTGAAATTTTGGTGGTCGAAACGTTTTGGCCGAAAAAAACCCATTGGCCAATATGAAAATAAGCACCGATACAGGTGCCGAAAATAAGCCCGCCCCCTCGTCGTCACAGCCTGCCACCGCTCGTTGGTTCTCAGCCTTATCTGAGAAACCACCAAACGATCCCGGTGCTGGGCATAGAGATAAGTGAAGGAAAGATGGCCTCCACTCATCTCTATGCCCTTGGAGGACCGGAGTGATGTCACTTCCAGTTCCTGTTGTAAATGAGGCCTTCCTTCCTTCCTTCCTTCCTTCCTTCCTTCCTTCCTTTTCTTCCTTCCTTCCTTCCTTTTCTTCCTTCCTTCCTTTTCTTCCTTCCTTCCCTCCTTTTCTTCCTTCCTTCCTTCCTTCCTTTTCTTCCTTCCTTCCTTCCTTTTCTTCCTTCCTTCCTTCCTTCCTTCCTTCCTTCCTTCCTTCCTTCCTTTCCTTCCTTCCTTCCTTCCTTTCTTTTCTTCCTTCCTTCCTTTCTTTTCCTTCCTTCCTTCCTTTCTTTTCCTTCCTTCCTTCCTTTCTTTTCCTTCCTTCCTTCCTTTCTTTTCCTTCCTTCCTTCCTTCCTTCCTTCCTTCCTTTCTTTTTCTTCCTTTCTTTTCTTCCTTTCTTTTCTTCCTTTCTTTTCTTCCTTTCTTTTCTTCCTTTCTTTTCTTCCTTCCTTCCTTTGTTTTCTTCCTTCCTTCCTTTCTTTTCTTCCTTCCTTCCTTCCTTCCTTTCTTTTCTTCCTTCCTTCCTTCCTTTCTTTTCTTCCTTCCTTCCTTCCTTCCTTTCTTTTCTTCCTTCCTTCCTTCCTTTCTTTTCTTTTCTTCCTTCCTTTCTTTTCTTTTCTTCCTTCCTTCCTTTCTTTTCTTCCTTCCTTCCTTCCTTCCTTCCTTCCTTCCTTTCCTTTCCTTTCTTTTCTTTTCTTCCTTCCTTTCTTTTCTTCCTTCCTTTCCTTTCTTTTCTTCCTTCCTTTCCTTTCTTTTCTTCCTTCCTTTCCTTTCTTTTCTTCCTTCCTTTCCTTTCTTCTTTCCTTTCTTTTCTTCCTTCCTTTCTTTTCTTCCTTCCTTTCTTTTCTTCCTTCCTTTCCTTTCTTCCTTCCTTTCCTTTCTTTTCTTCCTTCCTTTCCTTTCTTTTCTTCCTTCCTTTCCTTTCTTCTTTCCTTTCTTTTCTTCCTTCCTTTCTTTTCTTCCTTCCTTTCTTTTCTTCCTTCCTTTCCTTTCTTCCTTCCTTTCTTTTCTTCCTTCCTTTCCTTTCTTTTCTTCCTTCCTTTCTTTTCTTCCTTCCTTTCCTTTCTTTTCTTCCTTCCTTTCTTTTCTTCCTTCCTTTTCTTCCTTTCTTTTCTTCCTTCCTTCCTTCCTTTCTTTTCTTCCTTCCTTCCTTTCTTTTCTTCCTTCCTTTCTTTTCTTCCTTCCTTTCTTTTCTTCCTTCCTTCCTTTCTTTTCTTCCTTCCTTTTTTTCTTTTTTTTTTTTTCCCCCCCCATATCTCTCCATAAAGAGGACCTGTCACTACTTATTTCTATCACAAGGGATGCATTCCTTGTAATAGGAATAAAAGTGTATAAAAAAAAAAAAGTTTAATGTGCTGCTGTTCCGCCCCCCCAATCCCCCCCCCCCCCCCCCCGTGCTCTCACGTTTTGGTGATTGCAAACATAGGCCACGGCCACATATGTAAACGGTGTTCAAACCACACACGTGAGGCATCGCCACGAACGTCAGAGCAAGAGCAATGATTCTAGCACTAGACCTCCTCTGTACTTTTACACTGGTAACCTGTAAAAATTTTTAAAGAGTCTCTCATGGAGACTCAAGCGTGACGTGTTTGGTATCTATTTACTCGCCGTAACATCATCTTTCACATTTTACACAACAATTGGGGTATATATTGTGTTTGTGTTTGTTTTTGTTTGTTTTTGGGAATTTTTGGATTCGGTACCAGAATTTTCATTTCGGTGCACCACTAATATTCATATTTTTCTGTCATTCTTAAAACGTTTGGCGGGGGCTGTATACTAGGGAGTGGTATCTTACCGCATCAGACTGTGGTGTGTGTGTGGTTTTTTTTGTTTTTTTTGGTTTTTTCTGTTATGTCTATTTGCCCATTCTGGCGCTACAAGCAAGTCTATAGACACGTGGCTACCCCCAGCGTGCTCTCAGGTATTAATAAAATATAAAGAGCAACTCATGACTTGTAAAGATAAATTATTATTGGAGAAGAGTCAACTTTATTTTATCTTTACAAGTCATGAGTTGCTCTTTGTATTTATTAGTACATGAGCGCACACTGAGGGGAGTCGCATTTTGTAGACCTGCCTGCAGCACCAGGATGGGCAAATAGACTACAAAAAAACAAAAAAAAACCACTGGTCTATAGAGATGCGAGTCGACCCTCTCATGTATCAATATCGGGTATTAACAAAACTATCGTACAAAAAACAAACAAACAAAAAAACACATTATAGTAGAATAAAATGTATCAGTCTATTTAATCTTTCCAAGTCCGGGGTGTCTCTTTATATCTGATATTGATACATAAGGGCACTCTGAGGATGCAGCCCCCCCTTCTATAGACCGCCATCTTTTCTTGGTCTGTTTTATGTAGTTTGCCCATCCTGGTGCTACAAGCCGGCCTATGGAAATGGGCCGCTACCCTCGGGGTGCCCTTATGTATCAATATCCCATATAAAGAGGAAGCCACGACTTGGAAAGGTGAAATAACACACTTTATTATACCTTTTTGTTTTTTTTTTTTGTTTTTTTTAGCAGGTTAAAGCAACCTGTATCTGATATTAATCTATGAAAGCATTCTGATGGTAGAGACAGGTTTGTTTGCTTCGTTGGTGCTTTTTTTTATTTTTTATTTAATTTTTTTAAGTTGTTTTTTGTGTATTTGTGTTTTGGTTTTTTTTGGGGTTTTTTTTTTTTTGGTTTTTTTTTTTTTTGGTTTTGTTTTTCTGGTTGTCTCTTTCTGGTTGTCCTGTGTGTGTGTGTGGTTTTGTTTGTTTTTTTTTCTCCTCCATTGAGACTTCATGAGCTCCCCTATTTTTCCATACTGAGTTCTCAAAACTCTGATTTTTTTTTTTTGTTTTTTTTTCCAATGTGTAACCGCGTCATGTTTTGTCGCTGCATTGCACAGATCTCGCTCCAACATACATTCTGGTGCTACAAGTTCTATAATCCTCTCCCTGCCTCCCCCTCCAGCATTCTATGTACTCCCCCCGATCCTCCGTTTTTATTCACGAAGGAAATCATTTTACCTTCACTTTTTTTAGAATCTTTTTAAAGTGAAGCACACTTCATTTTAAAAGATTAAAAAGTCGGGAAGGGGCCCGGGGCAGCGGAGTCGGGTAAGGAAGGGGCAGGGAAGGGGCCCGGGGCAGCGGAGTCGGGTAAGGAAGGGGCAGGGAAGGGGCCCGGGGCAGCGGAGTCGGGTAAGGAAGGGGCAGGGAAGGGGCCCGGGGCAGCGGAGTCGGGTAAGGAAGGGGCAGGGAAGGGGCCCGGGGCAGCGGAGTCGGGTAAGGAAGGGGCAGGGAAGGGGCCCGGGGCAGCGGAGTCGGGTAAGGAAGGGGCAGGGAAGGGGCCCGGGGCAGCGGAGTCGGGTAAGGAAGGGGCAGGGAAGGGGCCCGGGGCAGCGGAGTCGGGTAAGGAAGGGGCGGGGAAGGGGCCCGGGGCAGCGGAGTCGGGTAAGGAAGGGGCGGGGAAGGGGCCCGGGGCAGCGGAGTCGGGTAAGGAAGGGGCGGGGAAGGGGCCGGGGCAGCGGAGTCGGGTAAGGAAGGGGCGGGGAAGGGGCCCGGGGCAGCGGAGTCGGGTAAGGAAGGGGCGGGGAAGGGGCCCGGGGCAGCGGAGTCGGGTAAGGAAGGGGCGGGGAAGGGGCCCGGGGCAGCGGAGTCGGGTAAGGAAGGGGCGGGGAAGGGGCCCGGGGCAGCGGAGTCGGGTAAGGAAGGGGCGGGGAAGGGGCCCGGGGCAGCGGAGTCGGGTAAGGAAGGGGCGGGGAAGGGGCCCGGGGCAGCGGAGTCGGGTAAGGAAGGGGCGGGGAAGGGGCCCGGGGCAGCGGAGTCGGGTAAGGAAGGGGCGGGGAAGGGGCCCGGGGCAGCGGAGTCGGGTAAGGAAGGGGCGGGGAAGGGGCCCGGGGCAGCGGAGTCGGGTAAGGAAGGGGCAGGGAAGGGGCCCGGGGCAGCGGAGTCGGGTAAGGAAGGGGCCCGGGGCAGCGGAGTCGGGTAAGGAAGGGGCAGGGAAGGGGCCCGGGGCAGCGGAGTCGGGCAAGGAAGGGGCAGGGAAGGGGCCCGGGGCAGCGGAGTCGGGCAAGGAAGGGGCAGGGAAGGGGCCCGGGGCAGCGGAGTCGGGCAAGGAAGGGGCAGGGAAGGGGCCCGGGGCAGCGGAGTCGGGTAAGGAAGGGGCAGGGAAGGGGCCGGGGCAGCGGAGTCGGGCAAGGAAGGGGCAGGGAAGGGGCCCGGGGCAGCGGAGTCGGGCAAGGAAGGGGCAGGGAAGGGGCCCGGGGCAGCGGAGTCGGGTAAGGAAGGGGCAGGGAAGGGGCCGGGGCACCGGAGTTGATATCTGGGATGGGTGGGGGCGGGGCTGGGAAGGACAGGGGGGTGTTTGCTCAAACCTCTGCTGGATTTCTGTAACAGAGACCGACAACGGTTCCAGGAGCCACCGAATTCAGCTGAGCAGGCAAACCGTTGTCAGTAAAGAACAGAAGACGGATTGTTTGGCGCAGGTTAGATTTTCTGAGCCAATCAGGAAGTCAGGGTGAACGCTCTCAGGGTGAACGCTCTCAGGGTGAACGCTCTCAGGGTGAACGCTCTCAGGGTGAACGCTCTCAGGGTGAACGCTCTCAGGGTGAACGCTCTCAGGGTGAACGCTCTCAGGGTGAACGCTCTCAGGGTGAACGCTCTCAGGGTGAACGCTCTCAGGGTGAACGCTCTCAGGGTGAACGCTCTCAGGGTGAACGCTCTCAGGGTGAACGCTCTCAGGGTGAACGCTCTCAGGGTGAACGCTCTCAGATTGTAATCAAACAGATTTTTTGACAAATTTTCAATTTTTTTGATTGGAATTCCACTTTTAACACAATCTCATGAAGCCAGTAACTTGGTATTTTTTTTTTTTTTCTCAGCCAATTCCCAGCTGTAGAGTCACCCAATTACTTTTTCAGTACAATGTACATGAAGCCCCTCCCCCTCCCCCCATGGTCTTCTGGAGGAATGGGAGAGCCCAGGGCCACAGTGAATGGATTCAGGATGGAGAGCAGGAGAAATTCCGGGTACACATTCCCTAATCTCCTCTGAATGATCCCGGAATTTTTTCTCTTCTGGGTTTAGAGCTGACAAACTGACACCCGTCCAATCATGCCATTTATGATATTTGCATAACTCCTCCCCCGAGGACCGGGGGAACTGCTTGCACTGAGACTGAGGGCTCCTGGAGAGGAGAACTGAGGAAGGGTGCTCAGGAAGCTATGTACAGCACCTTGCTGGCCCCTCCCAACCTCCATGATCTGCCTGCATTGCATAGAGAAGCACAGAGACCCAGTGATGATAGATATGGATAGAGATACATCTAAGCAGAATGATTGTCAGCTCTGCGGTCTCCTCTTGTCTACTCAGGTCTTGTCGGAGAGGAAGACCTTCATGAAGGAAAACCCGCTGCCGTTCTCCGCCTTCCTCACGGACAGCTTTGGACGTCAGCACAGCTATCTGAGGATCTCATTGACCGAGAAGTGCAACCTTCGATGTGAGTGGTCGAGCCGCTGGGCGTTCGTAGCGGAGCTGTCCAAGTTCACAGCATTTAGGGTGGAACATGTTCCAGCTGCCGCCAGTTCCCCTGATTTCCCCCCCCCCCCCCCCAATGTGACAGGGTGGGGATTCTTCTCTTCGCACCCCTTGCCACTTTTTGCAAAAAGCACGGCCCCACGGGGCTCCGCCCACACTGCCGCTTAATTTATTCCATTTTGTTTTGTATGAATGAACTACAACTGCCATCCGCCACCGTGGCTTGTAGTTCTGAATGACCTGTGGGGGGGCGCTGATGAGCGCTCTTGTAGTTCTGAATGACCTGTGGGGGGGCGCCGATGAGCGCTCTTGTAGTTCTGAATGACCTGTGGGGGGGGGGGGGGCGCCGATGAGTTCTCTTGTAGTTCTGAATGACCTGTGGGGGGGCGCCGATGAGCGCTCTTGTAGTTATGAATGACCTGTGGGGGGGCGCTGATGAGCGCTCTTGTAGTTCTGAATGACCTGTGGGGGGGCGCCGATGAGCGCTCTTGTAGTTCTGAATGACCTGTGGGGGGGGGCGCCGATGAGTTCTCTTGTAGTTCTGAATGACCTGTGTGGGGGGCGCTGATGAGTGCTCTTGTAGTTCCGAATGACCTGTGGGGGGGCGCCGATGAGCGCTCTTGTAGTTATGAATGACCTGTGGGGGGCGCTGATGAGCGCTCTTGTAGTTCTGAATGACCTGTGTGGGGGGCGCTGATGAGCGCTCTTGTAGTTCTGAATGACCTGTGGGGGGGCGCTGATGAGCGCTCTTGTAGTTCTGAATGACCTGTGGGGGGGCGCCGATGAGCGCTCTTGTTCTGAATGACCTGTGTGGGGGGTGCCGATGAGCGCTCTTGTAGTTCTGAATGACCTGTGGGGGGGCGCCGATGAGCGCTCTTGTAGTTCTGAATGACCTGTGGGGGGGTGCTGATGAGCGCTCTTGTAGTTCTGAATGACCTGTGGGGGGGCGCTGATGAGCACTCTTGTAGTTCTGAATGACCTGTGGGGGGGCGCTGATGAGCGCTCTTGTAGTTCTGAATGACCTGTGGGGGGGCGCTGATGAGCGCTCTTGTAGTTCTGAATGACCTGTGGGGGGGCGCTGATGAGCGCTCTTGTAGTTCTGAATGACCTGTGGGGGGGCGCTGATGAGCGCTCTTGTAGTTCCGAATGACCTGTGTGGGGGGCGCCGATGAGCGCTCTTTTAGTTCTGAATGACCTGTGGGGGGGCGCTGATGAGCGCTCTTGTAGTTCTGAATGACCTGTGGGGGGGGCGCTGATGAGCGCTCTTGTAGTTCTGAATGACCTGTGGGGGGGCGCCGATGAGCGCTCTTGTAGTTCTGAATGACCTGTGGGGGGGCGCCGATGAGCGCTCTTGTAGTTCTGAATGACCTGTGTGGGGGGCGCCGATGAGCGCTCTTGTAGTTCTGAATGACCTGTGGGGGGGCGCCGATGAGCGCTCTTGTAGTTCTGAATGACCTGTGGGGGGGCGCTGATGAGCGCTCTTGTAGTTATGAATGACCTGTGGGGGGGCGCCGATGAGCGCTCTTGTAGTTCTGAATGACCTGTGGGGGGGCGCTGATGAGCGCTCTTGTAGTTCTGAATGACCTGTGGGGGGGCGCTGATGAGCGCTCTTGTAGTTCTGAATGACCTGTGTGGGGGGCGCTGATGAGCGCTCTTGTAGTTCTGAATGACCTGTGTGGGGGGCGCTGATGAGCGCTCTTGTAGTTCTGAATGACCTGTGGGGGGACGCCGATGAGCGCTCTTGTAGTTCTGAATGACCTGTGGGGGGGCGCCGATGAGCGCTCTTGTAGTTCTGAATGACCTGTGGGGGGGCGCTGATGAGCGCTCTTGTAGTTATGAATGACCTGTGGGGGGGCGCCGATGAGCGCTCTTGTAGTTCTGAATGACCTGTGGGGGGGCGCTGATGAGCGCTCTTGTAGTTCTGAATGACCTGTGGGGGGGCGCTGATGAGCGCTCTTGTAGTTCTGAATGACCTGTGTGGGGGGCGCTGATGAGCGCTCTTGTAGTTCTGAATGACCTGTGTGGGGGGCGCTGATGAGCGCTCTTGTAGTTCTGAATGACCTGTGGGGGGACGCCGATGAGCGCTCTTGTAGTTCTGAATGACCTGTGGGGGGGCGCCGATGAGCGCTCTTGTAGTTCTGAATGACCTGTGGGGGGGCGCTGATGAGCGCTCTTGTAGTTCTGAATGACCTGTGTGGGGGGTGCCGATGAGCGCTCTTGTAGTTCTGAATGTCCTGTGGGGGGGGCGCCGATGAGCACTCTTGTAGTTCTGAATGACCTGTGGGGGGGCGCTGATGAGCGCTCTTGTAGTTCTGAATGACCTGTGGGGGGGCGCCGATGAGCGCTCTTGTAGTTCTGAATGACCTGTGGGGGGGGCGCTGATGAGCGCTCTTGTAGTTCTGAATGACCTGTGTGGGGGGGCGCTGATGAGCGCTCTTGTAGTTCTGAATGACCTGTGGGGGGGCGCTGATGAGCGCTCTTGTAGTTCTGAATGACCTGTGGGGGGGCGCTGATGAGCGCTCTTGTAGTTCTGAATGACCTGTGTGGGGGGCGCCGATGAGCGCTCTTGTAGTTCTGAATGTCCTGTGGGGGGGGCGCCGATGAGCACTCTTGTAGTTCTGAATGACCTGTGGGGGGGCGCCGATGAGCGCTCTTGTAGTTCTGAATGACCTGTGGGGGGGTGCTGATGAGCGCTCTTGTAGTTCTGAATGACCTGTGTGGGGGGGGGGGTGCTGATGAGCGCTCTTGTAGTTCTGAATGACCTGTGTGGGGGGCGCCGATGAGCACTCTTGTAGTTCTGAATGACCTGTGGGGGGGCGCTGATGAGCGCTCTTGTAGTTCTGAATGATCTGTGTGGGGGGCGCCGATGAGCGCTCTTGTAGTTCTGAATGACCTGTGGGGGGGCGCTGATGAGCGCTCTTGTAGTTCATTCACAAGCTTTGCAGCTTTCAGATATGGAGTTCGGGGCAGAAAGTTGCAGGGCCTGAGAAGCCGGACGTTGTACCCCCTGATCCCCCTGATCCACCGATCACCCATGCAATGCTCACCAGGCAAGAAAAAATATTTAATACACACTACAAATTTCTTCCTTTTTTTTTTTTTTTTTTTTTTTTTTTTTCATTTTTTTTATTTATTTTCTTCTGGAAAGGTGAATTTATACTTTAAGACCCCTTTCACATGGGTGTTCTGTTTTTTTTTTTTTTTTTTTTTTTTTTCATCAGTTCAGTCCGTTTTTTTGGTTTTTTTTTGGAATAAAAATAGGGTTTTCTTCCATCCAAACAAACCCGGATGTTAACGGATGCCGACATCTATGTATGTAAACAGATAACCGTCCGTTTACATCCGCTAGTCCATAGAAATACATGGGTGCCCGACAGATGAAAAACGGACATACAGAACGCCCGTGTGAAAGGGGCCTAAATCTTTAAATAATAATACAAATAAATTAAAAAAAAAAAAAAAAAAAAATATATATATATATATATATATATATATATTTTATTATAATTTTTTTTATTTGTATTATATTATTATTATTATTATTATTATTATTATTATTATTATTATACAGGATTTATATCCCGCCAACCGTTTGCTCAGCGCTTTACAAAATGAAGGCGGGCAATACAGCTACAATACACTTTGGAAACTGTTGGCACCATATAAATGCTGTATAATAATAATAATTTAGGGACGATGATTCCTTTTTTCAGTGGCGGTGCCGTGTCTGTCATCCTGTTGAGGGAAGATGGCGCTGGACTCTTGGGGGTCATCTTGCTGGTATTGATGTTGGTGTCACTGATCTGGTTCCCTGGCACCCCGGAGGATCTCCAGTCTCCTTGGGTTGTAATATAAATAGAATTGTAATTGAAGGGCCACAACACTGCTAAGAGGTCCACATACTTCATTCCATTAAAGTCTGGGGTACAGGAAAAATACCCAACGCGTTTCAGAGTTCCACGGTCCCCCTTCATCAGGGCTTGACTGGCAACGATGAACAACCCAGAAGTGAACTGGACCCACAATTGAGTGAATTACAAGCTCCGGGTCAGGTGCATCAGGCGCTTGGATCCCTGATGAAGGGGGTGGTGCTTGGATCCCTGATGAAGGGGGTTGGGGGAGGTGCTTGGATCCCTGATGAAGGGGGGGGGGGAGGTGCTTGGATCCCTGATGGGGGGGGGGGGTGCTTGGATCCCTGATGAAGGGGGGTGGGGGAGGTGCTTGGATCCCTGATGAAGGGGGGGAGGTGCTTGGATCCCTGATGAAGGGGGGTGGGGGAGGTGCTTGGATCCCTGATGGGGGGGGAGTGCTTGGATCCCTGATGGGGGGGGGAGTGCTTGGATCCCTGAAACGCGTTGGAGTCTTTGGATTGTATCCGTGACTTGTAATGGGAAGTTGTATTTGGACCTCTGAGCCGTGGTGTCCTCCTGGCGGTGATGTTCCGTGTCCCGGTACTCTTGTCTTGCAGGTCAGTATTGTATGCCGGAGGAAGGAGTACCGCTGACCCCGAAAAGCGACCTTCTCAGCACTCAGGAGATCCTCACTCTGGCCCGGATCTTCGTACAGGAAGGGGTGGACAAAATCCGCCTGACCGGTGGGGAGCCTCTGATCCGACCTGATGTGGTGGACATTGTAGGTGAGTCAGTGACACCAAGTCTGGGATTACACACGTCCGTAATGCATGGAGAATGACAGGGCACTGTTCCTCCCACTGACACCAATGATGGGGCACTATTCCTCCCACTGACACCAATGATGGGGCACTATTCCTCCCCCCTGACACCAATGATGGGGCACCATTCCTCCCCCCTGACACCAACGATGGGGCACCATTCCTCCCACTGACACCAACGATGGGGCACCATTCCTCCCACTGACACCAACGATGGGGCACCATTCCTCCCACTGACACCAACGATGGGGCACCATTCCTCCCACTGACACCAACGATGGGGCACCCTTCCTCCCACTGACACCAACGACGGGGCACCCTTCCTCCCACTGACACCAACGACGGGGCACCCTTCCTCCCACTGACACCAACGACGGGGCACCCTTCCTCCCACTGACACCAACGACGGGGCACCCTTCCTCCCACTGACACCAACGACGGGGCACCCTTCCTCCCACTGACACCAACGACGGGGCACCCTTCCTCCCACTGACACCAACGACGGGGCACCCTTCCTCCCACTGACACCAACGACGGGGCACCCTTCCTCCCACTGACACCAACGACGGGGCACCCTTCCTCCCACTGACACCAACGACGGGGCACCCTTCCTCCCACTGACACCAACGACGGGGCACCCTTCCTCCCACTGACACCAACGACGGGGCACCCTTCCTCCCACTGACACCAACGACGGGGCACCCTTCCTCCCACTGACACCAACGAGACCCAGATGATGGGGCATTCTCTACTCCCATTGGCCAATCCAGCCCTCCTAAAGCCTGAAGGACAGTAAGCGGGCCCTTTGTTTGGGGACCCCTGATGTAGCAGATGTGTGGCAATGCTATGAGTTGTTAGTGGTACCCCATACATCTGGGTATCTGCATGCATCTAACAGCACCGTGCGTTTCGGCACATTTTTGGAAAGGAGTCTGGGACCTCTCTTCTGCTCTTCTCCTGCATAGAGCCGCCCTACACACACCGCTGGATTGGGCGGAAACACATCCATGCTTGGCTACCAAGCCTCAGGCCTCATGCACACGGGGCGTTTTTACAGCTGCTGTTTTGGGTGTCAAATCCTTTTTTTTTTTTTCCTGCCTCTAAGCTCCCCTGCATGTTCCCCTGTGTTCACACACACATAGGCTTTCAGCAGCGCTTTCTGGCAGGAGGGATTGGTGGCAGAAAAAACCCCTCTGCCAGTGCGCTCCGGAGCAACAGTGGCAGGAGAAACGCTGACCGCCTCTAAAATCTGCTAAACGCCGATGCCCAGCATCTAGCAGAGTGTTTGTTTTGTCTTTTTGGGGTTTTTTTCAGTTTTTTTGGTTCTTCTATTTTTTTTTTTTTTTTAATTTTTTTTTTTTTCCACGGGTCGTTGAGAAGGTTGGGAAGCCTACTGCCACATTCCTAACAACAAATGAGTCGTCAGCTGTCAGTGGAGTTCCCCAATGCAATGGATTTTAAGGGGAACCCCACGCCAAAATGTTAAAAAATAAATAAACCTTTGCTGGCTTGTATGGATTTTAAGGGGAACCCCACGCCAAAATGAAAAAAATAAATAAAATCCATACAAGACAACAAAGGTTTAAGCGGAACCCCACGCCAAAATGAAAAAAATAAATAAAATCCATACAAGCCAGCAAAGGTTTATTTATTTTTTAACATTTTGGCGTGGGGTTCCCCTTAAAATCCATACAAGACAACAAAGGTTTAAGCGGAACCCCATGCCAAAATGAAAAAAAAAAACCTTTGCTGGCTTGTATGGATCTTATGGGGAACCCCACGCCAAAATGAAAAAAAAAAAAAACCTTTGCCGGGTTGTGTGGATTTTAAGGGGAACCCCACGCCAAAATGAAAAAAAAAAAAACCTTTGCCGGGTTGTGTGGATTTTAAGGGGAACCCCACGCCAAAATTAAAATAAAAAAGAAAATCTTTGCTGGCTTGTATGGATTTTAAGGGGAACCCCACGCCAAAATGAAAAAAAAAAAAAACCTTTGCTGGCTTGTATGGATCTTAAGGGGAACCCCACGCCAAAATTAAAATAAAAAAGTGGTGGGTTCCCCCAAAATCCAGACCCTTATTTGAGACTAAGCATGCAGTCTGGAAGGTCAGGAAAGGGGCGGGGCATGGAGTTTGGCTTTTAAATGCCCGTTCCCCGACATGCTGATCCTTCCATACACCTTCAGTGTCATTGCTGTGACTGTAGAGATAAGACCGGGAGGGTGTATTTCTGTTCCTGTTTTTGCATTTTTTTTGTCTTCCTGCAGCCCAGCTCCGGAAACTGGAAGGCCTGAAAAGCATCGCCATCACCACAAATGGGATCAACCTGAACCGCCAGCTGCCCCAGCTGAAGGAAGCCGGACTGGACGTGCTGAACATCAGTCTGGACACCCTGGTGCCGGCCAAGTTCGAGTTCATTGTGAGGAGGAAAGGTGGGCGCCTGTGATCTCTCCCACTACATTCCCAGTGATGTCACCGCTCTCTAGTGAATGGATAGGCTGCGCTCTCAGTGATGTCACCGCTCTCTAGGGAATGGATAGGCTGCATTCTCTGTGATGTCACCGCTCTCTAGTGAATGGATTGGCTGCGCTCTCAGTGATGTCACCGCTCTCTAGGGAATGGATAGGCTGCATTCTCTGTGATGTCACCGCTCTCTAGTGAATGGATTGGCTGCGCTCTCAGTGATGTCACCGCTCTCTAGGGAATGGATAGGCTGCATTCTCTGTAATGTCACCGCTCTCTAGTGAATGGATAGGCTGCGCTCTCAGTGATGTCACCGCTCTCTAGTGAATGGATAGGCTGCGCTCTCAGTGATGTCATCGCTCTCTAGTGAATGGATACGCTGTGTTCTCAGTGATGTCACCGCCCTCTAGTGAATGGATAGGCTGCATTCTCAGTGATGTCACCGCTCTCTAGTGAATGGATAGGCTGCGTTCTCTGTAATGTCACCGCTCTCTAGTGAATGGATAGGCTGCTCTCTCTGTGATGTCACCGCTCTCTAGTGAATGGATAGGCTGCTCTCTCTGTGATGTCACCGCTCTCTAGTGAATGGATAGGCTGCGCTCTCAGTGATGTCACCGCTCTCTAGTGAATGGATAGGCTGCATTCTCCGTGATGTCACCGCTCTCTAGTGAATGGATAGGCTGCGCTCTCAGTACTGGTCCATGCAGACACATAGAACTTCCCTCCATTCTGCAGAGAGCCGGGTTCAGTCCATTCCTGATGTGGTCAGCCAGAATCTCGGCATGTCATTTTATGAGTTGGCTTGGTTTGATACCCGCCCCCTGCCCTCCTGATCATCTGCGTTCTCCTCCTTGCAGGGTTCCACAAAGTCATGGAGGGGATCAACCGTGCTGTGGAGCTGGGATACAACCCTGTCAAGGTGAGAGACTCCCAGATCAAAGATCATCCAAATACCGCGCCAGGGCAGGGGAGAGATCAGGGGTCTAATGGACCCCTGATGTCTCCATAAAGAGAACCTGTCACCTGCCAATGCTGTTACATTATTGGCCTCCTTGTGACAGGATGATGGTAATACATTTTAAATAAAAAACTATGTTAAACCTAAATACTAAATGAAACTAAAATGACAAAAAAGAGAAAAAAAAAAAAAAAAGCAACCCCCTCTCCACCCCTCACCCCCCCCTTCCCGCGCACACAATCAAATACTCACGTAGAGCATTCATGTATGGATAAACACGTGTTATACATGTGAGGTATCGCCGCCAAGGGTAGGGTGGGAACAATAATTTCAGGGCCATCACTCATGGCGAAATGATGGAAAGACTTTTAATGCCTCACGGGTAATTTTGGGTAGCAACGCTTTCTGCCAATTCACGAGTGCGCACAGATTTAAGGCTTGACATGTTTGGTATCTATTGACTCAATGCAACCCCCATCTCTTATATTAAAAATATAAATATTTAACATTATACACAAATATTTTTAAAAAAGATATACAGTGGGGCAAAAAAGTATTTAGTCCCCACCAATTGTGCAAGTTCTCCCACTTACAGAGATGAGAGAGGCCTGTAATTGGCATCATAGGGAGACCTCAACTATGAGAGACAAAATGAGAAAACAAATCCAGACAATCTCATTGGCTGATCTGGAAAGAATTTATTTGCAAATTATGGTGGAAAATAAGTATTTGGTCGCCTACAAACAAGCAAGATTTCTGGCTCTCACAGACCTGGACCTTCTTCTTTAAGAGGCTCCTCTGTCCTGCACTCATTACCTGTATCAATGGCACCTGTTTGAACTTGTTATCAGTATAAAAGACACCTGTCCACAACCTCAAACAGTCACACTCCAAACTCCACTATGGTGAAGACCACAGAGCTGTCGAAGGACTCCAGAAACACAATTGTAGACCTGCACCAGGCTGGGAAGACTGAATCTGCAATAGGCAAGCAGCTTGGTGTGAACAAATCAACTGTGGGAGCAATAATTAGAAAATGGAAGACATACAAGACCACTGATAATCTCCCTCGATCTGGGGCTCCACGCAAGATCTCACCCCGTGGGGTCAAAATGATCACAAGAACGGTGAGCAAAAATCCCAGGACCACATGGGGGGACCTAGTGAATGACCTGCAGAGAGCTGGGACCAACGTAACAAAGGCTACCATCAGTAACACACTACGCCGCCAGGGACTCAGATCCTGCAGTGCCAGACGTGTCCCCCTGCTTAAGCCAGTACATGTCCGGGGCCCCTCTGAGGTTTGCTAGAGAGCATTTGGATGATCCAGAAGAGGATTGGGAGAATGTCGTATGGTCAGATGAAACCAAAATAGAACTGTTTGGTAGAAACACAACTCGTCGTGTTTGGAGGAGAGAGAATGCTGAGTTGCATCCAAAGAACACCATACCTACTGTGAAGCATGGGGGTGGCAACATCATGCTTTGGGGCTGTTTCTCCGCAAAGGGACCAGGACGACTGATCCATGTACAGGACAGAATGAATGGGGCCATGTATAGTGAGATTGTGAGTGCAAACCTCCTTCCATCAGCAAGGGCATTGAAGATGAAACGTGGCTGGGTCTTCCAACATGACAATGATCCCAAACATACCGCCCGGGCAATGAAGGAGTGGCTTCGTAAGAAGCATTTCAAGGTCCTGGAGTGGCCTAGCCAGTCTCCAGATCTCAACCCCATAGAAAACCTTTGGAGGGAGTTGAAAGTCCGTGTTGCCCAGCGACAGCCCCAAAACATCACTACTCTAGAGGAGATCTGCATGGAGGAGGAGATCTGCATGGAGGATGGGCCAACATACCAGCAACAGTGTGTGCCAACCTTGTGAGGACTTCCAGGAAACGTCTGACCTCTGTCATTGCCAACAAAGGATATATAACAAAGTATTGACATGAACTTTTCATATTCACCAAATACTTATTTTCCACCATAATTTGCAAATAAATTCTTTCCAGATCAGCCAATGAGATTGTCTGGATTTGTTTTCTCATTTTGTCTCTCATAGTTGAGGTCTCCCTATGATGCCAATTACAGGCCTCTCTCATCTTTGTAAGTGGGAGAACTTGTACAATTGGTGGCGACTAAATACTTTTGTGCCTCACTGTGTATATATCTTATATATATATATATATATATAATTTATTTTTTTTTTTCTGGAACTGACTGGTCTGTCTCTCTTTTCTCTGCACCGTCTTTCAGGTGAACTGCGTGGTGATGCGCGGCCTGAATGAAGACGAGCTGCTGGATTTTGTAGCTCTGACGGAGAAGCAGCCGCTGGAGGTGCGCTTCATAGAGTACATGCCCTTTGACGGTAAGTCACCCTGAGCTCGTTGAACTGTCTGTGACACCGTAGCCGGCTGCTGAGTCCTTTATGAATCTTACCCGACACCTATTGATGGAATATTCGTGCCGCCATCTTGGCCATGTGGGATCCCAGTCCTACGTTGGTAGCTTTGGTAGCTTTCAGCGCAGATGTCTTGGTACCCCATAGTCGGGGGCGGACTGACAACTCATAGCCCCCCCCGTGTCCCCGCCCTTACTCAAGCCACACCCACACAAAAGGAAATAACTGCAACTGATCTTTTGCAACTCTCACTGCCTCAGCTGGAGCAGGAGATGTCCGTTGCTGCAATGGGAGCCTCAAAGGATCGGCTTCAGTTCTTTCCCCCACCTGCTGCACCGATCACCTGCTGTGCGTGTGTACTGTATATAATATATTTGTGCATGTTACGTGCACATCAAGGAATTTACAATCTAAGGTCCCTAATTCGCATTCATACATACGTGTGGGAGGAAACCGGAGTATACCCACGCAGGCACAGGGACCTGCCTGGGAGTAAGAGGAGCAGGGACAGGGGGCAGGGACGGACACGGAGAGCCCAGCCGGGGGACCTGGAGCAAGTGGTGCGGGCAGAGGCCTGGGGGTCCAGGCTGCCATCATTCTGGTTCTGGCTTAGGCCCCCTAGGAACCCCCCCCCCCAGTCACATATCCCAGGAGGCTGCGGGAGTCCATTCACAGAACGGCCAGGGGGTCCAGGCTGCCTGAACTCAAGAGGCAACCTGCTAAAGAGGACCAAGATGGCGGCATGGTGGGGCACAGGCTGGTCAACGCTGGATCCACTGGGCAGGGATTACTGTTCCAGTTTGGCCTAGTTGGCCTCTTTCACACCTCCATTGTGAACGGTTTTCCCTCCCCCCCCATCCAAAAGATAGATAGTTGACATCTCTGCCTTGACACAATCAGTGGTGTTTGCACCCATTGGGGTAACTTGGTTGCCCCGATCCAAATAGCAGGAGAAGTTTCCAACACTAGTTAGAAGTGAGGAATCCTCGGGATGAGCTGCACCTTCAATATCACTACTGCTACTGGCTATAATGACTTCACCGTGCTTTGTGAAACCTTTTTTGTTTTTATAAATAAAGTTCTGTCTTTTTGACAGGCAACAAGTGGAACTTTAAGAAGATGATGAGCTACCAGGAAATGTTGGACTGCATCCGTCAGAGGTGGCCGGAACTAGAAAAACTGCCCACCGAACCGTCCAGCACTTCCAAGGTACAGAACAGGAGTTGGGTGTCGTGGATGCCCAATACCCCCCCCCCCCACCCCCACCCCTCAGGGGGTCATTTGTATGTGGACCGATGGTGGCTGGTAATCATATCAAGTGATAAAAATGGAAGCAACAAGACTTTATTCCCATTGGAGCAAATTAGAATTTCAGAGCAGGGGCATTCAGTTGAGTCACCCACCTAATATTGAGTAGATCCCCTTTTGCCACCAAACCGGCCCTGACCTATCAAGGCATGGACTCCACTAGATCTCTGAAGGTACGCTGTGGTATCTGGCACCACGCCGTCAGTAGCAGATCCTTTAAGTCACGTAAATTGGGAGGTGGGGCCTCCATGGATCAGACTTTTTTTTCCAGCACATCCCACAGATACCCAATGAGATCTGGAGAATATGGAGGCCAAGTCGGAACCTCAAACTCCTTGTGTTCCTCAAACTATTCTTGCACCATTTTTGCAGTGTGGCAGGGCACATTATCCTGAAAAAGGTCACTGCCATCAGGGAAAACCTTTTCCATGAAGGGGTGTAGTTGGTCCCCAGCAATGTTTAGGTAGGTGGTACGTGCCAAGTAACATCCACATGAATGTTAAGAGCCAAGGGTTCCCTGAAGAACATTCCCCAAAGCTGCCGGCTTGTCTTCTTCCCATACTGCATCCACATGATGGAAAAATGTGATTTATGTAAAACATTCTCACAGCTAGTCATACATATATTATAAGTACAATATATATATTTAATAAATTAGTACATAAATGGTTCATCTATAAATACAAAAAAAGAGAAAAAAGTGTGTATATGTGTGTGTGTGTGTGTATATATACAGTCAGGTCCATAAATATTGGGACATCGACTCAATTCTAACATTTTGGCTCTATACACCACCACAATGGATTTGAAATGAAACGAACAAGATGTGCTTTAACTGCAGACTGTCAGCTTTAATTTGAGGGTATTTACATCCAAATCAGGTGAACGGTGTAGGAATTACAACAGTTTGCATATGTGCCTCCCACTTGTTTAGGGACCAAAAGTAATGGGACAGAATAATCATAAATCAAACTTTCACTTTTTAATACTTGGTTGCAAATCCTTTGTAGTCAATGACAGCCTGAAGTGTGGAACGCATAGACATCCCCAGATACATAGACCTGATACATGAGGGAGGATCTCGCCAACAAATGAATTCATTGCAGCCATCTTCTTCCATTACTAGGCCTATCGGGTGCCCGGCTTCCAGGGGCGGATCGGCTTCATCACCTCCATGTCTGAACACTTCTGTGGCTCCTGTAACCGGCTGAGGATTACGGCGGATGGAAACCTGAAGGTACGGAGAAGATATGATTGTTCTTTGTTGTATGGTCAGAACAGAAGTCCTCCCATTGCCAAGTCCCATCCATTCACTGACATTTACCTACCTACCTACCTACCTACCAGGGCTGTTCTGACATTTCTCTCCTACATGTAAAAATCATTTTATTTTGGAAAATTATTTGGAAACCCCAAGCATTACATTTTTTTTTTTTTCAGCACAGGCCCTAGAGAATAAAACACATCATTTTTTTTCTTCTTTTTCTTTTTTTTCTTTCCTTTTCTTTTTTCTTTTCTTTTCTTTTCCTCTCCTCTCCTCTCCTCTCTCTTTCCTTTTCTTTTTCTCTCTCTTTCCTTTTCTTTTCTTTTTCTCTCTCTTTCCTTTTCTTTTCTTTTTCTCTCTCTTTCCTTTCCTTTTCTTTTTCTCTCTCTTTCCTTTTCTTTTTCTCTCTCTTTCCTTTTCTTTTCTTTTTCTCTCTTGTTCTTTCTCTCTCTTTGTTTCATATTGAAAATAAAGATGTTACTAAAGTTATAATAATTCTCATACAACTGAATACAACTTCAGAAGTGATGATCTGTATTGTAATGTATTCTTTTGTTTCTGAGCATGCATGGTCTTGGTTTCCATATATATATAATTTTTTTTTTTTTGGATGATTACTGTACTAATTAAAGGAACATTATTCATTCTGGTATCGTACAAGAACAAAATATGTCCCTTCGGATATTGTCTCACGAACTGTCGCGTTGGTCCCTCGGAAGCCGTATGCCAATGATTCGATTGGTGGACGATCGCTCCTCGTACGGAAAATTGAATTTGATTTTTCACATGGTTCGTGAACAGTGGTTTTTTTAAATGCAAATTTTTTGGGGAAAAAATTACAATTTAATGAATTTTGGTGCACAACAAGCACAATACAATACCCAGTTGTTTGGTATCTACTTACTTGACGTAACATCATCTTTTATATTTTACCAAACATGTAAAATTGTATACATCCATAGAATGGAGCCAAACTACAGTATCTCCTCGTACGGAACATTTCATTTGATTTTTCTTATGGTGTGTACGGGTCTCTCTCCCAGGTCTGTCTGTTTGGAAACTCTGAAGTGTCTCTCAGGGACTTGCTGCGGTCGGGGTCCAGCGAGGAGGAACTCATCCAGACCATCGGAGCTGCTGTGGGCAGGAAAAAGAAACAGCACGCAGGTAGGCGTCCGGGGTCTCTGCTGGCCTTGTGTATAGGATGGGACTTCTCTACACACTTCAAATGGCCAGCTCAGCTTTTGTAAAAGGTCCCCAGCAGGGTAAACCTCTTAAGCTCCGGAAGGTTTTACCCCTTTCATGATGAGACCTTTGTTTTTTTTAATTTTGCTATGCAGCACTGTGCTACTTTAGCTGGCAATTGCACAGTCATGCAACACTGTATGCAAATGAAATGACATGCATGCATACTTTTTTTTTTTTTTTAATAATCATATATATACACACATTTTATTTATATATAATATTAGATAATAATTTTTAATTGTATTTTACAGCAGAGAGTTAAAGTCTCTCTCTCTCTCCCTCGTCCCTCTCGCCCCCTCCCCCCCACCTCTTCCCCCCCCCCCCTCTCTTTCTCTCTCTCTCTCTCTCAATAGACAATTTAAAAAAAAATTTTAACTTTCTGCTGTAAAACATTCAATTAAAAAAAAAGAATCTAATTTCTTCATTAAATTTAGGCCGAAATGTAAAAAAAAAAAATTCCCAATAAGTGTATATCAATTGTAGATGCTATAACGTTCACGCACACCACTGGAATTTATTTTATACTAGTAATGGCGGCGGTCAGCGACTTTGATAGTGCAGCGGACAATCTGGCACTAACTGACATTATCAGTGACAATAATACAGTGATAATACTACACACTGTCCTTGTAGTGACCCTGGCTGGGAAGGGGTTAACATCTAGGGTGGACAAGGGGTTAAATGTGTAATGTGTGTATTATGTGCTGATATTTACTACAGACCAATTTTTGTTTCTTTTCCCTGCTTTGTAGCGAAAAGAAACAAACCAATCCTTCTCTCTGTTCAGAGCCCTGTGTTGTTTGTCAACAAAGGGCTCTAGGCTGTGATTGGACACAGCTAACCAGCAGGTCCCAGCCATAAATCATTGTCCAGGACCTGCTGACAAACTCCCACTGTGTCAAATCGCGTGCCCAGAACCGGGCAGAGACGTAGAAGTACATTGCTGTGCCTGTAGGAGGCGCCCCATCAGTTTATGTACTGTGTCGGGTCAGCAATGGTTAAAAAGCCACTCAGGCTGCAACTCCTACTTTCTCTCCGGCACTGCTAACTGCAGTACCTCTTCTCTACCACAATTCCTCTCACTGACACCAATGATGGGGCACTATTCCTCCCACTGACACCAATGATGGGGCACTATTCCTCCCACTGACACCAATGATGGGGCACTATTCCTCCCACTGATACCAATGATGGGGCACTATTCCTCCCACTGACACCAATGATGGGGCACTATTCCTCCCACTGACACCAATGATGGGGCACCATTCCTCCCACTGACACCAATGATGGGGCACCATTCCTCCCACTGACACCAATGATGGGACACTATTCCTCCCACTGACACCAATGATGGGGCACCATTCCTCCCACTGACACCAATGATGGGGCACTATTCCTCCCACTGACACCAATGATGGGACACTATTCCTCCCACTGACACCAATGATGGGGCACTATTCCTCCCACTGACACCAATGATGGGGCGCTATTCCTCCCACTGACACCAATGATGGAGGCACTATTCCTCCCACTGACACCAATGATGGGGCACCATTCCTCCCACTGACACCAATGATGGGGCACTATTCCTCCCACTGACACCAATGATGGGGCACTATTCCTCCCACTGACACCAATGATGGGGCACTATTCCTCCCACTGACACCAATGATGGGGCACTATTCCTCCCACTGATACCAATGATGGGTTGGTCTATCTAGGTACTTAGAGACCTCATCCACATGTACCCAGGTACACTGAAGAACGTATGAGTAGGAATCTTCAGAGGTGAATGTCTAATTAGCCCACGTGGACCTTTGCAGGGACTGTCACTGGGAAAGCCGATAAAACATGTATATTCGTGTATATATATCCCTGAGCTGACAAAAAATGAAAAAAAAGGACATAAATACTAATTCCCAGGAAAAAAACGGGAAAAGGGGAACACTTTTTAGTAAATAAAATAGGAACCCCAGGGTTCCATGGAACCCTGGTTGAGAAACCCTGTAGAGGACACCATGGTTCTCTTGACCTCCCCCTGCCAACTGCAATGTTGCTGCGATTGAGCGCCACCTACAGTGGAGAATATAGACTGCAGCTGCCTACAAGCAGTCCTTTTTATTTCCCTGGTACTGGTTGAGGAATGGAAGGCGACATTTAGTTGCTAGGGGTAACCACCCCGCTTTCGTTTTTTTTTTTTTTTTTTTTTTTTTTGGAAGCAGCATAAAAAAAAAAAAAAAAGAATCCTACAATCCCCATTGTTCCAGCAATTTGTGGGGCACCCTGTGCCAGGTTCACATCTGTGGGGGTGCTGCCGCTTCGGATCTGTGCAGCCGCACCACCCGCACATTGGTTCTAACGGCACGCTGCCCGCACTGGAAATCGCAACCGTACTGGTTACCTCTGCTGCATTTTCGGGGCCGGGACCTCTTCCCTGCGTGTCCTGGGGCACAGGACTCCTTTCAAATGAATGGACTCTTGTGCCCGTGCAAAACCCGGACCCGCAGGAACGCGGATATGTGAACCGGGGGTAATTCTGGGTGTTGAAATAATGCAGCTCCAGGGTGGAGTTTGCGTCAGTGTTGACCACCCAGTGAGCGAGGAGGGAAGGTGATGGACGCGGGGAAGGAGGGCGACGGACGCGAGTGGAGGGAGGGCGACGGACGCGAGTGGAGGGAGGGCGACGGACGCGAGTGGAGGGAGGGCGACGGACGCGAGTGGAGGGAGGGCGACGGACGCGAGTGGAGGGAGGGCGACGGACGGCGGGGAAGAAAATGACGGCAGGAGCCACAGATACACTGAAGGAGGTAAGTCGATCAGAATGTGATAAGTGCTCCCCAGTTCCAGCTCCGTCCGCTTCAAAGTAGAATTCCTGGATGAAGGGAATCTTAAAAAAATGTTCCCTCCCACCTCCCGACACCTCCTGACACCTCCCCGACACCTCCCGACACCTCCGCTGACTAACCTGTGTAATGACAGTGGATACACTGCACTTGCCTATTGTCAGCCGGCTCTGGTCCAGTCACATGATCCCTTGTGTCAGCCAGCAGTGGCTGCAGGGGAGAAGAGCGAGTACTCTGGCGGTGACTGGTAAAGCCTGGAGCTGTGATATCACCTGTAGGCCCCCATAGGACATTATCAGCCATTGTCGGCGCTCCCTCCTCTCCCCTTCAGCTGCCACCTTGACACAGGGGTGCTGGGTCACGACTGGAGGGGGGGCTGAAAACAGGGAGGGGAGGGGGGGGGGCATTTTTAGGAGTGGTTAGGCTTATCTTGGAGTTCTACATTAAAGCACAACATTGCCTAAAATCATCCTGTAGGTGTAGAGGGGGGTCTCCAATCGTGTTACATCGAGGGGCACATCGTATATTGTACACGCGGCCGGAAAAATCATTTTAGAAATAAGTCCACAGAAGAAGAATAGAATAGAATAGGATGTGACAGAATGCTGACAGCGGGGATGGATGGCGTTCGTGTTTCCCGCGTTGCGTCCCGTTCGTGTTTCCCGCGTCCCGGTACAGCGGGTGTCAATATTAAGTGAACGACACCCCAAATGCAGGATGCAAATATGTGGCGCCGAAGCCCAGCCACTGAAAGGTGCCAGCAGGTTAAATATGACATTCGACTTTGGGCAGCACAGCGGCTTGGTGATCAGCATTGCAGCGCTGTTATCCCCGTTTCGGACCCCCAGCTGCATGGAGTTTGTATGTTCTCCCTGTGCATGTGACGGGTTCCTCCGACATTCCATAGGCATGCTGGTAGGTTAATCGGCTCCTGCCGATCGTGTTCCTGCTACAGTTGTGGCCAAAATTATTCAACCCCCAATGCTGTAAAGGGGTTTAGGGACTATAGTGTACATTTGGAATTGTATTCAGAATCAAATCCTACAAGGACGTTGTAACTACCCAAATGCAACTAAAATGACATCAATTGTTTATGTAATACAGTAGTAAATGGTTCTTATGTGGTTTCTTCATTGCCACAATTATTCAACCCCTTAAAGACTACCACTCTGAAGAACAGAGGTTCATACAGGTGCTTTCCATCAGGTATTGAAAACACCTGTGGATGTCACCGAGCAGCAATCAAGCATAATAAGCACCAATTAGGCAGCTTTAAAATGACTGTGATACTCAGCTCCTTCTAGACATTTACTGGTGTGGTTACAAACATGGTGAAGGCAAGAGAATGGTCCAGGAAGACAAGAGAAGAGGTGATTTCTCTTCACAGGAAGGGCAATGGCTATAAGAAGATTGCAAAGATGTTAAACATACCAAGAGACACCTTAGGAAGCATCATTCGCAAATTCAAGGCAAAGGGCACTGTTGAAACGCTACCTGGTCGTGGCAGAAAGAAGATGCTGACTTCGACTGCTGTGCGCTACCTGAAGCGTAGAGTGGAGAGAAGTCCCCGTGTGACTGCTGAGGAACTGAGAAAAGATTTGTCAGATGTGGGTACAGAAGTTTCAGCCCAGACAATAAGACGCACACTGCGTAATGAAGGCCTCCGTGCCAGAACTCCCAGGCGTACCCCCTTGCTGTCTCCAAAGAATAAGAAGAGTCGACTGCAGTATGCCAAAAGCCATGTGGACAAACCACAAAAGTTGTGGGATAGTGTTCTGTGGACTGATGAAACAAAATTAGAACTGTTTGGGCCCATGGATCAACGCTATGTTTGGAGGAGGAAGAACAAGGCCTATGATGAAAAGAACACCTTGCCTACTGTGAAGCATGGTGGAGGGTCAATCATGCTTTGGGGCTGTTTTGCTTCTGCAGGTACAGGGAAGCTTCAGCGTGTGCAAGGTACCATGAATTCTCTTCAGTACCAGGAGATATTGGATGGAAACGTGATGCAGTCCGTCACACACCTGAGGCTTGGGAGACGTTGGACCTTTCAACAGGACAATGATCCCAAGCATACCTCCAAGTCCACTAGAGCATGGTTGCAGAGGAAAGGCTGGAACATTTTGGAGTGGCCATCGCAGTCACCAGACTTAAATCCGATTGAGAACCTCTGGTGGGACTTAAAGAAAGCAGTTGCAGTGCGCAAGCCTAAGAATGTGACTGAACTGGAGGCCTTTGCCCATGAAGAATGGGCGAAGATACCCGTAGATCGCTGCAAGACACTTGTGTCAAGCTATGCTTCACGTTTAAAAGCTGTTATAACTGTAAAAGGATGCTGTACTAAGTACTAAGATTGAATGTCACTTGGGGGTTGAATAAAACTGATAATGCTGTGAGCACAGAAAAGACATTTGTGGTTATTTCATTATAACTGTTATGTTATATTTGTCTGACCTACAAGTGCCTCTTTAATGTAAATGTAAGCAAGATGACTGAATGATCAAAAGCAATGTCAAACTGGCCAAAACACTCAATTTCAGTGGGGGTTGAATAATTTTGGCCACAACTGTATGTATGTGAGATGGGGATCTTAGATTGTAAGCTCCTTGGGGGCGGGGTTTGACTGTACAATGCTGCGTGTAAAGCGCTGTATAAATACATTTGTCACACGATGGATCCCGATCCTTTTCATGTATGAACTGAAACGTGTTTGTTCACACGCAGGTATGTTCAACATATCGCAGATGAAGAACCGTCCAATGATCCTGATTGGTGGGTGACACGGCCTGTACGTATGGGGTGGGCGGGGTCACTTTTTTGATGTGATTTTGTTGGCTTGGGGAGGGCACTTTCTTAGTTAATGCTGGGTGTTCTCTGATTGGATGAGGTGGAAATCGCGATAGATCTCCGCCTCATCCAATCAGAAAACACTTTGCAGAAATGTTACCTGAATGTAAAACAGAGGTGGGCTTTGTTCTAGAACACGGGTGTCAAACTGGCGGCCCTCCATGGGTTGAGGAACTGCAAGTCCCAGGAGGCCACAGGCAAGACTTCCAGAGGCATGATGGGACTTGTAGTACTTCAACAGCTGGAGGGCCATAGTTTGGAGATCCGTATTTTAGAATATCAGAACCTCTTTTCCTCTTGGATAGAGTAAGGGAGAGTTTTATATCCCCTGTCAGGTGTTTGTTTTTTTATTATTTTTTTTTCCTCTGTGTCCCATTGGGGGTCAGGAATTGAGAATACAATCCCTCTAAAGTGAGGGAATCCCTGGTTGTCACCAGGACTCGTGTCCCCACTGGAAGATTTCCCCTCTATTCCTTTTTCTGGTGACAAGAAAAAATTTGGGATTTCCTTTCACTTCCCACGCTTAGCCTACTTTCACAATCATCCATAGCAACAATGACCAAAATGTGTTTTTGCTGCATTTGGGGTTTTTTGTTTTTTTTTTATGTAGGACATGTGACTCAAAAACCACATAGAAAATGCAAAGTGGGTGCATTTTTGATGTGTTTTCATTGTATTTTTGGTGTGGTTTTCGAGTCACATATCCTATATTAAAAAAAAAAAACCTGCACCTCCATATATTGAAATCAACGAAAAATGCGTTTTTTTTTTTCCTGTTTTTTATATAGGACATGTGACTCAAAAACCACACCAAAAATACAAAGTGGATGCGATTTTCATCAATTTCGATATGGAAGTGCATCAAAAATGCACCCACTTTGTATTTTTGGTGTGGTTTTTGAGTCACATGTCCTATATTAAAAAAAAAAAAAAAAAAAAAAAAAAAAAACCTGCACCTCCATATTGAAATCGATGAAAAACGCATCCACTTTGTATTTTTGGTGTGGTTTTTGAGTCACATGTCCTATATAAAAAACAGAAAAAAACGCATTTTTCATTGATTTCAATATATGGAGGTGCAGGTTTTTTTGTTTTGGTTTTTTTTTTGTTTGTTTTTTTTTATATAGGACATGTGACTCAAAAACCACACCAAAAATACAAAGTGGGTGCATTTTTGATGCGTTTTTCATCGATTTCAATATGGAGGTGCATCAAAAATGCACCCACTTTGTATTTTTGGTGTGGTTTTTGTCACATGACCTATATGAAAAAAACGCACCTCCATATTGAAATCAAAGTGAGTGCATTTTTTTTAAGCGTTTTGCATTGATTTCAATATGGAAGTGTTTAGTTTTTTTTTGTTTTTTTCTCCAACTGCACCAAAAATGCACGTGTGTTTTTGTTTGGTTTTTTCTTCCGCTTTTTTAAGTGGAAAGCAAACTGATCAGTGTGAGAGGGTGAACCTCCCTAATGGGGACACAGAGTAAAAAAGACCTGACAGGGGTTCTAAACTCTCCACTCCATCCACTGATCCTCCTCCTCTTCTGTCCCCCACCCAGGCTCCTGGCACCTCCCCCTCCTGCCAAGTACTGGCATAGAAAGCAGCTTGTTATGGGGGAGGGGCATGGTTTATTGTACTTCAGAAAGATGACTTCTGGAGCTCCGCTGCTTGCTGGGGTCAGTTCCTTCAAGAGCAGAGTCGCTGGAACTATACCTGCCTTGCCCCTCCCCTTCGGCTGCCGATTCACAGAAGCCTTTGTATTAGGTGACATCAATCACAAAATACAAAGGCTTCTGTGAGGGAGCAGCAGAGGGGAGTGGCGAGCATAGCTGCTGTGTGCAATGGTGTATTTTGGTTTTGTGCTGCCCTAGGCAAGACTAAAATCAGGCACCCCCCCCCCCCCCCACCATCTAAATTTCTTACCCCTTCCTCTTTAGAGATCCACCCCTTATTTTATTCCATTATCGGTATCATTTGAAGGAATAGTGCCCCATCATTGGTGTCGGTGGGAGGAATAGTGCTCCATCACTGGTGTCGGTGGGAGGAATAGTGCCCCATCATTGGTGTCGGTGGGAGGAATAGTGCTCCATCACTGGTGTCGGTGGGAGGAATAGTGCCCCATCACTGGTGTCAGTGGGAGGAATAGTGCCCCATCATTGAGATCAGTGGGAGGAATAGTGCCCCATCATTGGTGTCGGTGGGAGGAATAGTGCCCCATCACTGGTGTCGGTGGGAGGAATAGTGCCCCATCACTGGTGTCGGTGGGAGGAATAGTGCCCCATCACTGGTGTCGGTGGGAGGAATAGTGCCCCATCGTTGGTGTCGGTGGGAGGAATAGTGCCCCATCGTTGGTGTCAGTGGGAGGAATAGTGCCCCATCGTTGGTCTCAGTGGGAGGAATAGTGCCCCATCGTTGGTGTCAGTGGAAGGAGTAGTGCCCCATCATTGGTGTCGGTGGGAGGAATAGTGCTCCATCTCTGGTGTCAGTGGAGGAATAGTGCCCCATCATTGGTATCGGTGGGAGGAATAGTGCCCCATCATTGGTGTCGGTGGGAGGAATAGTGCCCCATCACTGGTGTCGGTGGGAGGAATAGTGCCCCATCACTGGTGTCGGTGGGAGGAATAGTGCCCCATCGTTGGTGTCGGCGGGAGGAATAGTGCCCCATCGTTGGTGTCGGCGGGAGGAATAGTGCCCCATCACTGGTGTCGGCGGGAGGAATAGTGCCCCATCATTGGTATCAGTGGGAGGAATAGTGCCCCATCGTTGGTGTCGGTGGGAGGAATAGTGCCCCGTCGGTGGGAGGAATAGTGCCCCATCGTTGGTGTCGGTGGGAGGAATAGTGCCCCATCATTGGTGTCAGTGGGAGGAATAGTGCCCCATCATTGGTGTCGGTGGGAGGAATAGTGCCCCATCATTGGTGTCAGTGGGAGGAATAGTGCCCCATCGTTGGTGTCGGTGGGAGGAATAGTGCCCCATCGTTGGTGTCGGCGGGAGGATTAGTGCCCCATCTTTGATGGCGCCGCCCCCCCCCCCCCCCGAAAAGTGCCGCCCCAGGCAAGCGCCTTGTTTGTCTCACAGCAAATACGCCCCTGGCTGTGTGTGTCTCTCCTCTCATAGCCAGACTAGAGGTAAGTCCCGGAGGTGACATGCACCTACTTAGACTTAACCCATAGTGTGCCTGCACTCCTTTTTTTTTTTTTTTTTTTTTAATGCTGCTGAATTCCTGGAATTCAGCTTTAAAGGTGAATAAACTTCATATATCCTGGCCCCCCTCTCCGGACCCCGATGCACATAGCGGCTGTGATCCCCCCATGCGGCTGGTGTATCGTTCCATACACCCCAATACACATCCATGGAGTGAACATCCATTAAAATGCTTGTAATAGTAAGTGCTCATTGGTCGGCGCAGCCATGTGACCGAGAAGTGCCTCTATGGCTGCTTCCTCTGGTATGGTGTCCTAGAAGAAAGAAGTGCTTCTTGTTGGTCATGTGATAGCACTGACCAATCAGAGATTACCAAGATTTTCGGACCAGGGAATCATGACCACCATGTGCAGCAGGGCTGGGAGGGCGCGTGGCGGAAGCAGCCAAGATATTTAAAGGTAATTCACTTTTTAGATTTTTGGTGAAAAGGTAAATCTTTCCTCTAATTCTACATCTTCTCAGTCTGCAAATATGGAAGCCAAGGTGACCAGTCAACTAGCATTTTCAGGAGATGTTCGGCAACCGACTCATTACTTTGACAGGCAGTAAGTGAAAGTGAACCTACCTACCAGGCTAGTTTATGGATGTTCATTCTGACAGTCTCTGTTCAGGTGAAACATCCACAATGCAAGTTGGTAGGCAGATTCCATGTGATCTTTGCCGAGGGTTTAGTTCACACGAGGGTGCTCCAGGGTAGCCATGTTTATTTTATGTTGATGAAGCTGACCCGCCCTCTATTGGTCCCCCTGGGATGTGATTGATGAAGCTGACCCGCCCTCTATTGGTCCCCCTGAGGTGTGGTTGATGTAGCTGACCCGCCCTCTATTGGTCCACCTGGGATGTGATTGATGTAGCTGACCCGCCCTCTATTGGTCCCTCTGGGATGTGATTGATGATGCTGACCCGCCCTCTATTGTTCCCCCTGGGGGGTGATTGATGAAGCTGACCCGCCCTCTATTGGTCCCCCTGGGGGGTGATTGATGAAGCTGACCCGCCCTCTATTGGTTCCCCTGGGGGGTGATTGATGAAGCTGACCCGCCCTCTATTGGTCCCCCTGGTGGGTGATTGATGAAGCTGACCCACCCTCTATTGGTCCCCCTGGGATGTGATTGATGAAGCTGACCCGCCCTCTATTGGTCCCCCTGGTGGGTGATTGATGAAGCTGACCCACCCTCTATTGGTCCCCCTGGGATGTGATTGATGAAGCTAACCCGCCCTCTATTGGTCCCCCTGGGATGTGATTGATGAAGCTGACCCGCCTTCTATTGGTCCCCCTGGGATGTGATTGATGAAGCTGACCCGTCCTGTATTGGTCCCCCTGGGATGTGATTGATGAAGCTGACCCGCCCTCTATTGGTCCCCCTGGGATGTGATTGATGAAGCTGACCCGCCCTCTATTGGTCCCCCTGGGATCTGATTGATGAAGCTGACCCGTCCTCCATTGGTCCCCCTGGGATGTGATGATGCTGACCCGCTCTCTATTGGTTCCCCTGGGATGTGATTGATGAAGCTGACCCGCCCTCTATTGGTTCCCCTGGGATGTGATTGATGAAGCTGACCCGCCCTCTATTGGTCCCCTTGGGATGTGATGATGCTGACCCGCCCTCTATTGGTTCCCCTGGGATGTGATTGATGAAGCTGACCCGCCCTCTATTGGTTCCCCTGGGATGTGATTGATGAAGCTGACCCGCCCTCTATTGGTCCCCCTGGGGTGTGATTGATGAAGCTGACCCGCCCTCTATTGGTCCCCCTGGGGTGTGATTGATGAAGCTGACCCGCCCTCTATTGGTCCCCCTGGGGTGTGATTGATGAAGCTGACCCGCCCTCTATTGGTCCCCCTGGGGTGTCATTGATGAAGCTGACCCGCCCTCTATTGGTCCCCCTGGGATGTGATTGATGAAGCTGACCCGCCCTCTATTGGTCCCCCTGGGATGTGATTGATGAAGCTGACCCGCCCTCTATTGGTCCCCCTGGGATGTGATTGATGAAGCTGACCCGCCCTCTATTGGTTCCCCTGGGATGTGATTGATGAAGCTGACCCGCCCTCTATTGGTCCCCCTGGGATTTGATTATAGCTGATTTTTTTTGTTTTTTCCCTGTTTTGCAGGTAACGGGACGCTTCGGCAGAAAACTATGCAGGGGTGTTTAAATGAGCGAATTCAAAGACTCTGTTTGAAATCTGAACCCAATCCACACCCTATACTGTTGCAAAGTAATGGACGCTTCTACCGACCACTACCTGATTTTGTAGAGACTAGACCGAAAATCATGGTGCTTCCGCTGCGGGCTTTCTGCAGTGACCCGAAAAACTTGAATCCCGACCCAATGTGCCTTAATAAACAAGAGTCTCCTACTGACCGCCAATCCGATACGCACAATCCCTGTTCACAGGGAACCTCTGAACACTTGACACATGTTGACCGACGGGGGAAGGTTTCCATGGTGGACGTCGGGGCCAAATTAGACAAGAGGCGCACAGCAGTTGCTACGGCTGTTGTCCGCTTGGGGCCAAAGCTCTTCTACATGGTCCAAACCAACCAACTCAAGAAGGGTGACGTCCTCACGGTGGCACACATTGCCGGCATCCAGGGTGCCAAAGTGACCAGCCAACTCATCCCCCTTTGCCACAATATCCCCTTAAGTCAGGTCGACATTTCTCTAAACCTGGACAATTCTCGGTTTGCCGTGACGATCAGTGCCGAATGTAGCACTTATGGTAAAACGGGTGTAGAGATGGAAGCGCTGACCGCGGCCAGCGTGGCGGCTTTAACTATCTATGACATGTGCAAAGCTGTCACGCATGACATAGTCATCGAAGAAGTGAAGCTGGAGAGCAAAACCGGAGGACAGAGAGGAGACTTCCACCGTCAGCCAAAACCATAGCATTAAAGGAGGTGTCCCTTCAAGAACAATGTTCACAATGGATGGCTGTAGCATACGGCTTCTTGCATCTCTTGAAGGCTTCATGGCTGAGATATCTTCACCAGAGTTTGTGGCTCCACCCGGCCCCAAGGCAGCCAATAAAGGGGTCTCTCCCCCTTCTCATGCATTCAATGTAAAATTGACGTACCAGACAAGAGCTTCATTACTGCTTTTGGGAGGTGGTGGAGTTGGGAACTCTGGGGGGAAATATTTTGCAACTGGAGCAGTTTGAGAAGCTGGTTTTCAGAATTTTTAGCTGCCTGAGGGTTCCTACAGGGCCAGTCCCTGCTATGCTAACTAGAAATTGGTTTTCATAATCGGTTCTATTACATTTTGTCATTGGTCCTATGTATACACTTAATGCCAACTGGATAACACTGCTTTAGAAATATGTGACTTGTTATTCTTTGAGGGTCACTCCATCCGGAACTGATATTTCAGGATTGGGTGGAGCTGATAGTTTCTTATACTCTATATGGCCAAAGGGTTGTGGACACCTGACTATTGCACCTATATGGGCTTGTTGGAGATCTCATTCCAAAACCATGGCCATTAAATGGAGTTTCCCTCGTTGTAGCTATAACATCCCCCATTCTACTGGGAAGGCTTTCCATAAGATATTGGAGGGTGTCTAGAAATGTGTGCGGTCAGGTACTGGTTGAGCAGATCTGAACAGCACTGGGATGAATTAAAACACTGCTGGTGAACCAGAAGGGTTGAGGTAAGGGCTTTGTGTAGGACACTTGAGTTCCTTCAAAATCAAACCAATACAGTTGGTGCCACTCTGCGGGGCGGGCTTTCCATAAGATTTCGGTGGGAATTTGTGAGGTCGGGTATTGATGTTGGATGAGAAGGCTTGGCTCACCATTAGCATTCCAGATTATTCCAAAGGTGTGCAGTAAGGTTGAGGTCAGGGCTCTGTGAAGGACCCTTAAGTCTCCACCCCAAACTGCTCAAACCATGTTTTTACGGAGTTGGCTTTGTACACGGGCACAGTGCTAGTGCAACAGAAATGGGTCTTCACCAAACTGTAGACAATTCTGCTCTTCCAACCTTGTGGTAACAATGTCTTAGTAGGATGTAGTATTAACAGGACTCTTTACTGGAGACACCTAAACTGCACCAGTTGGAGGAGTGTCCACATCCTTTGGGCTATACAGTGTATCAGTTTGGAGTGGGATGCCTCTCTTCCCCTTATTGATAGTTTTTTTGTTTTTGTTTTTTTGAACCTCTTACTGACAGGACTGATGTTAGATGAGAGGACCTGGCTCACCATTGGCGTTCCAACATCCCAAAGGTGTTCAGGAGGGTTCTTTGTGAAGGACACTTGTGTACAAAGCCAGCTCCATAAAGACATGGTTTGACCAGGGTGTTGTGGAGGAACTCAAAGGCACTGTCATGGTGGAACAGAAAAGGTTCTTCATCAAACTGTTAGCACAAGGTTGGAAGAGCACAATTGTCTACAATGTCTTTGTAGGACGTAGTATTAGCAGGACCCTTCACTGGAGACACCTGACCTCTATAATCTAGAGAAGTGCTCACATACCTCTGGCCATATGATGCATCTCTTGTGGTCTCTCTTAATGATATTTCTGTGCCAAGTTCCCAGGACTGCATGCCTGCTGTGCCCATTATGAGGGGTTCCCACCATCCCTGTGCTGGGTTCTCTGGTCTGCACACCTGCTGTGCCCATTATGTGGGGTTCCCATGATCCCTATGCTGAGTGGCCGGGTCTGCAAAACTGCTTTGGAAATAGTAGTCCCCACCATTGTTGTGCTAGGTTTCCAGGTCTATTACACTTAATGTTCCCCTTATGAGGGGTTTCCCACCATCCCTGTGCTGAGTTCCCGGGTCTGTACCCCCGCTGTGCCCATTATGAGGGGTTCCCACCATCCCCGTGCTGAGTTCCCGGGTCTGTCCACCCGCTGTGCCCATCAGGAGGGGTTCCCACCATCCCCGTTCTGAGTTCCCGGGTCTGTACCCCCGCTGTGCCCATTATGAGGGGTTCTCAACATCCCCGTGCTGAGTTCCCAGGTCTGTACCCCCGCTGTGCCCATTATGAGGAGTTCCCACCATCCCCGTGCTGAGTTCCCGGGTCTGTACCCCCGCTGTGCCCATTATGAGGAGTTCCCACCATCCCCGTGCTGAGTTCCCGGGTCTGTACCCCCGCTGTGCCCATTATGAGGGGTTCCCACCATCCCCGTGCTGAGTTCCCGGGTCTGTACCCCCGATGTGCCCATTATGAGGGGTTCCCACCATCCCCGTGCTGAGTTCCCGGGTCTGTACACCCGCTGTGCCCATTATGAGGAGTTCCCACCATCCCCGTGCTGAGTTCCCGGGTCTGTACCCCCGCTGTGCCCATTATGAGGGGTTCCCACCATCCCCGTGCTGAGTTCCCGGGTCTGTACCCCCGATGTGCCCATTATGAGGGGTTCCCACCATCCCCGTGCTGAGTTCCCGGGTCTGTACCCCCGCTGTGCCCATTATGAGGAGTTCCCACCATCCCCGTGCTGAGTTCCCGGGTCTGTACCCCCGCTGTGCCCATTATGAGGGGTTCCCACCATCCCCGTGCTGAGTTCCCGGGTCTGTACCCCCGCTGTGCCCATTATGAGGGGTTCCCACCATCCCCGTGCTGAGTTCCTGGATCTGCACACCTGCTGTGTAAATTCTGAGGAGTGCCCACCATCCCTGCAGAATTTCTTTACTTTGATTTATTCTATGGAAGATGCAGCCGGATGATTGGGAACACCTTGAGGTGGACATGACAGGAACTTTTGGAGAAAGATCTCGCAACTGAAGATCTAATTATATTATTAACCAGACGTTGACTCCGCCCACCGCCATCCGACTGTTACTGAGACCTCACTTCCGATGGAATGTAGCCTTCAAAGAGGCCTCCATGTTTGAGAGACTTTAGGTCAGGAGTTCATAGAGGACGACACATGTTGGGTTTTAGCCTTTTTTATAATTATGTTTTTGTGTTCTGAGGCTTCTCACCTCTGAAGAGGACCTGTTGTATCTCTGAATGATAAAATGTCATTTTCTCACTTTTCTGCCTGTCAGTTAACAGCGACTCTGCCCTTCGTGTAAGAAAAAAAAAACAAAAACAAACCCCTTGTCTGTAAGGAGAGGTGTCGATTGCATTACCTGTCCCAGCACCTGCAGCGCTGATCTTGGCTGTTTTGAACAGTTGGGCGCCATGCAGGTTGGGCGTTTAGCTTCAGGCGGAGGGCATGGGTGTCACATCCAGCGCTGGTGCCGGCTGCCTGGGACGGAGAGGCCGATGGGTGCTGCAGCTGGATGGGACGCACCCGGCACTACGTCATTTACAATCCCGGGAACACTTGGAAAAGGCTTCTTGTGTTCCGAGTATTCGGCCATGGGACGCCGAAATGTTGGTAGGTGCACCGTCCAGCGGCTGTCAAACATGGTGGCAGTAGAACTGGAAGTACCACCTGTGCCCTACCCAGAGGCGTCCCTAGCGTTGGTGTCATCCGGTGTGATAACACTTGGTGACACCCCCTCCGAGGATCCCCGCAGGATGGATCGGATCGGCGGATTGAGAATAATGGATCGGAGTCCGATCTATTATGCTTCCCAATCCACAGATCCGATCCATCCTGCGGGGATCGTCGGCTTTCTTTACAACTTACCTTTTCTTGGAGCGGGTCCGGTGTCACCCCGTATAGGTTGCATGCCGACAATCCTGGGGGGGTGACACCGGTGTAGCGGCAAGACGCGTCTCCCATGAAGATATATCCCCCTTGAAGCAACTGCGCATGTCCCGGTTTCAGGCACGATCAATCGATGATAGCAGTTCTATCATCGATTGATCGCGCCTGAAACCAAGACATGCGCAGTTGCTTCAAGGGGGATATATCTTCATGGGGAAACACCGGTGTCACCCCGCAGGATCGTCGGCATGCATCCTATACGGGGTGACACCGGACCCGCTCCAAGAAAAGGTAAGTTGTAAAGAAAGCAGACGATCCCCGCAGGATGGATCAGATCCATCCAGCGGGGATCCGTCGGCTTGCTTTACAACTTACCTTTTCTTGGAGCAGGTCTGGTGTCACCCCGTGCGGTCGGTGTACCTGGTGCCCACCTCCCTGGGGACACTACTGGTCCTACCCCCCCCCCCCCCCCCCCAATGTAATGGCAGAGCCTCAGCCCAGGTTCACACTGATACGGTGCAAATTCCGCATCACCATCGCACCCCATTCATGCGAACCGCTGCGTGTGTGTTAACAACACCCCGAAAGCGGTCCACAAAACGCGGTCACATAGGTGTGAATACCCGTGAGATCCGATTCTAGTGCGTGTTTTTGGTGCGATTAGAGCCATACACAATGTACGACTCCGATCGCATGTGATTGGCACAGGAATGCGTGGCATTTAGAAGCAGATTCCCCATTGTCCCCCCTGCCTTCCAGTGCAGCTATTCATGCATAGATCGTGCTTGAATAGCTGCATCCTTGACAAGGAATGACAGCTGTGACCCTGAAGGAAAGTACATGTTGCTTCTAGGGTCATTGGTTGGAGTGGGGGGGGGGTTAGGCACTTGCTGCCCACACCAATGCAGTGCGGAATTTGCAGCGTTTTCAGTGTGAATTCCGCACCGCATTAGAATCGCACCCCGCTGCGGTGGTGTATGTTAACCTCTTCACGCCGGCCGCACGCAAATGTACGTCCTCCCGGTGTCTGGGCCCAGAGGC